>NC_084624.1:14334984-14429984 GCF_033978795.1 Nerophis ophidion | reverse complement strand
CAGTAAAGTTTAAGAATTGTAGATGGAAGCACGTTACAGCAGAGGATAATATATCAACAACTGTACGTGTGTCAGCAATGTCACAGTCAACACAACACGTAAGAGAATGGTGGGTTAATCCATAAATTGCATATGGTGAATGTTCAAATTCATCTTGGAGAAAGCAAACCACCAAGTTTAAGTAAACAGTGGTATTTCAGTTTGAGCACATAATAATATAAGGCCACTTAGTTTGATATTTGCAAGAGAATTGGATCACTTCTCGTAGGATAGAGGACCTAATTGGGACTTCGGAATGCAACAGTGATAGCACTATCCTTGAGAAAAGACTACGTGTCTAGCTCAATGCCAACATTTAAGTTATGATTTAAAGCAGTTGTTTTTCAAACACTTACAAACATCTCCTTTTATGGTCAGAGTGTACTCTCCTGACTTAGCACACACACACACACACACACACACACACACACACACACACACACACACACACACACACACACACACACACACACACACACACACACACACACACACACACACACACACAGACAAGAAGGAGGAATATAAAACTGATGGTTTGGCTTCTCCAAGTTAGGAGTCCTTCATTTTTTACCTGAGCTCCTCCAGGAACTGCAGTCCTCTATAATGACACTCGCTTGTAACAAAACAACTTTTGGTTCCGTAAAGCGTCGCCAACGTCTCTTTTGATCCGTGTCGCCTTTCTGACCAGAAATACGCATCAATACCGCCAAATTGATACAAGAATAATTAGATGGATTTTAATAAGATAAGGCCACTTAGTTTGATATTCGCAGGAGGATTGGATCACTTCTCGTAGGAAAGAGGGCCTAATTGGGACATCGGAATGCAACAATGATAGCACTATCCTTGAGAAAAGACTACATGTCTAGCTCAATGCCAACATTTAAGTTATGACTTAAAGCAGTTGTTTTTCAAACACTTACAAACATCACTTTTTGTTGTCAGAGTGTACTCTCCTGACTTAGCACACACACACACACACAAGAAGGAGGAATATAAAACTGATGGTTTGGCTTCTCCAAGTTAGGAGTCCTTCATTTTTGACCTGAGCTCCTCCAGGAACTGCAATCCTGTATAATGACACTCGCTTGTAACAAAACAACTTTTGGTTCCGTAAAGCGTCTCCAACGTCTCTTTTGATCCGTGTCGCCCTTCTGACCAGAAAAACGCATCAATACCGCCAAATCGATACAAGAATAATTAGATGGATTTTAATAAGATAAGGCCACTTAGTTTGATATTCGCAAGAGAATTGGATCACTTCTCGTGGGATAGAGGGCCTAATTGGGACTTCGGAATGCAACAATGATAGCACTATCCTTGAGAAAAGACTACATGTCAAGCTCAATGCCAACATTTAAGTTATGGTTCAAAGCAGTTGTTTTTCAAACACTTACAAACATCTCCTTTTATGGTCAGGGTGTACTCTCCCGACTTAGCACACACACACACACACGCACGCACGCGCACGCACACACACGCACGCACGCACGCACACACACACACACACACACACACACACACACACACACACACACACAAGAAAAAGGAATATAATACTGATGGTTTGACTTCTCCAAGTTAGGAGTCCTTCATTTTGGACCTGAGCTCCTCCAGGAACTGCAGTCCTGTATAATGACACTCGCTTGTAACAAAACAACTTTTGGTTCCGTAAAGCGTCGCCAACGTCTCTTTTGATCCGTGTCGCCCTTCTGACCAGAAAAACGCATCAATACCGCCAAATCGATACAAGAATAATTAGATGGATTTTAATAAGATAAGGCCACTTAGTTTGATATTCGCAAGAGAATTGGATCACTTCTCGTGGGATAGAGGGCCTAATTAGGACTTCGGAATGCAACAATGATAGCACTATCCTTGAGAAAAGACTACATGTCAAGCTCAATGCCAACATTTAAGTTATGGTTTAAAGCAGTTGTTTTTCAAACACTTACAAACATCTCCTTTTATGGTCAGGGTGTACTCTCCCGACTTAGCACACACACACACACACACACACACACACACACACACACACACACACACACACACACACACACACACACACACACACACACACACACACACACACACACACACACACACAAGAAAAAGGAATATAATACTGATGGTTTGGCTTCTCCAAGTTAGGAGTCCTTCATTTTGGACCTGAGCTCCTCCAGGAACTGCAGTCCTATATAATGACACTCGCTTGTAACAAAACAACTTTTGGTTCCGTAAAGCGTCGCCAACGTCTCTTTTGATCCGTGTCGCCCTTCTGACCAGAAATACGCATCAATACCGCCAAATCGATACAAGAATAATTAGATGGATTTTAATAAGATAAAGCCACTTAGTTTGATATTCGCAGGAGGATTGGATCACTTCTCGTAGGAAAGAGAGCCTAATTGGGACTTCGGAATGCAACAATGATAGCACTAACCTTGAGAAAAGACTACATGCCTAGCTCAATGCCAACATTTAAGTTATGACTTAAAGCAGTTGTTTTTCAAACACTTACAAACATCTCCTTTTATGGTCAGGGTGTACTCTCCTGACTTAGCACACACACACACACACACACACACACACACACACACACACTCACACGCACACAAGAAGGAGGATTATAAAACTGATGGTTTGGCTTCTCCAAGTTAGGAGTTCTTCATTTTTGACCTGAGCTCCTCCAGGAACTGCAGTCCTGTATAATGACACTCACTTGTAACAAAACAACTTTTGGTTCCGTAAAGCGTCTCCAGCGTCTCTTTTGATCCGTGTCGCCTTTCTGACCAGAAATACGCATCAATACCGCCAAATTGATACAAGAATAATTAGATGGATTTTAATAAGATAAGGCCACTTAGTTTGATATTCACAAGAGAATTGGATCACTTCTCGTAGGAAAAAGGGCCTAATTGGGACTTCGGAATGCAACAGTGATAGCACTATCCTTGAGAAAAGACTACATGTCTCGCTCAATGCCAACATTTAAGTTATGACTTAAAGCAGTTGTTTTTCAAACACATCTCCTTTTATGGTCAGGGTGTACTCTCCTGACTTAGCACACACACACACACACACACAAGAAAGAGGAATATAAAACTGATGGTTTGGCTTCTCCAAGTTAGGAGTCCTTCATTTTTGACCTGAGCTCCTCCAGGAACTGCAGTCCTGTATAATGACACTCGCTTGTAACAAAACAACCTTTGGTTCCGTAAAGCGTCTCCAACGTCTCTTTTGATCCGTGTCGCCCTTCTGACCAGAAATACGCATCAATACCGCCAAATTGATACAAGAATAATTAGATGGATTTTGATATTTTCGCAATAATTTATGTTTGTTTAGTTATTGTGTAAAACTGACGTTGTTTCGATCAATTTCGAACAATTTTATGTCACAGTTTGACTGTCCTGTAGGTATTGTCAAGAGCACTTAAGAGCTTGGGGGGGGGGGGGGTTCTGGATATTTTTGGATATATTGTAGAATTACTTAAAATTTTGACAGCACAAACAGCATTTTTTTACGGCACAAGCCAACAAAATTTGCATTGCGGGACGAATAAAGTCCGTTCTATCCTATCCAATATGAAGAGAATGGAGGCCGGCAGCTTCATAGAGGTCACATTCCAAATGTTATTGACATTAAATTGATTTACCGGACGATTCCGCGTTTCCAAGCGCTGTCATCTTTCTTCTGTGAATGATGGTGACGTCGAAGACGGCTTTGAATTGAGGCTCATCAAAACAAGGAAACACTCGTCTGGCGGCCGTCGGCTGCAGGTTTGTACTGGCGAGAAATCTGCAAAAAAAATAACATGTTTTGAAATTTCATACTCCTACTTATCGTTTTAACGGTCCAAGAAGCTTACAGGACAAGGGCAGTATTGCTACCGCCTGACTGAAATTAATTCGTAAAAATATAAAATCAGTTTGGTTGAAAAGTTATCTTGGTGGCAGAGAGCAGTATAAGCATATGAACAATGTACAAACCTCGTTTCCATATGAGTTGGGAAATTGTGTTAGATGTAAATATAAACAGAATACAATGATTTGCAAATCCTTTTCAACCCATATTCAGTTGAATGCACTACAAAGACAAGATATTTGAAGTTCAAACTCAAACTTTATTAATTTTTTTGCAAATATTAATTAACTTAGAATTTCATGGCTGCTAAACGTGCCAAAGTAGTTGGGAAAGGGCATGTTCACCACTGTGTTACATCACCTTTTTTTTTTAACAACACTCAACAAATGTTTGGGAACTGAGGAAACTAATTGTTGAAGCTTTGAAAGTGGAATTCTTTCCCATTCTTGTTTTATGTAGAGCTTCATTCGTTCAACAGTCCGGGGTCACCGCTGTCGTATTTTACGCTTCATAATGCGCCACACATTTTCCATGGAAGACAGGTCTGGACTGCAGGCAGGCCAGGAAAGTACATGCACTTTTTTTTTACGAAGCCATGCTGTTGTAACACGTGGCTTGGCATTGTCTTGCTGAAATAAGCAGGGGCGTCCATGAAAAAGACGGCGCTTAGATGGCAGCATATGTTGTTCCCAAACCTGTATGTACCTTTCAGCATTAATGGTGCCATCACAGATGTGTAAGTTACCCTTGCCTTGGGCACTAATATACCCCCATACCATCACAGATGCTGGCTTTTGAACTTTGCATCGATAACAGTCTGCATGGTTCGCTTCCCCTTTGGTACGGATGACACAATGTCGAATATTTCCAAAAACTATTTGAAATGTGGACTCGTCAGACCACAGAACACTTTTCCACTTTGCATCAGTCCATCTTAGATGATCTCGGGCCCAGAGAAGCAGGCGGCGTTTCTGGATGTTGTTGATAAATGGCTTTCGCTTTGCATTGTAGAGCTTTAACTTGCACTTACAGATGTAGCGACAAACTGTATTTGGTGGCAGTGGTTTTCTGAAGTGTTCCTGAGCCCATGTGGTGAAATCCTTTAGAGATTGATGTCGGTTTTTTATACAGTGCTGAGGGATCGAAGGTCACGGTCATTCAATGTTGGTTTCCGGCCATGCCGCTTACGTGGAGTGATTTCTCCAGATTCTCTGAACCTTTTGATGATATTATGGACCGTAGATGTTGAAATCCCTAAATTTCTTGCAATTGCACTTTGAGAAACGTTGTTCTTAAACTGTTTGACTATTTGCTCACACAGTTGTGGACAAAGGGGTGTACCTCGCCCCATCCTTTCTTGTGAAAGACTGAGCATTTTTTGGGGAGCTGTTTTTATACCCAATCATGGCACCCACCTGTTCCCAATTCGCCTGCACACCTGTGGGATGTTCCAAATAAGTGTTTGATGAGCATTCCTCAACTTTATCAGTATTTATTGCCACCTTTCCCAACTTTTTTGTCACGTGTTGCTGGTATCAAATTCTAAAGTTAATGATTATTTTCAACAACAACAAAAAAATCTTTATGAGTTTGAACATCAAATATGTTGTCTTTGTAGCATATTCAACTGAATATGGGTTGAAAAGGATTTGCATCTAACACAATTTCCCAACTCATATGGAAACGGGGTTTGTAGATGATAAATTAAATTGGAAACTGTACAAACATATACTACGGACACAGATGGCAAAAATCATTGTTATGTTACATAAAAATTAAAACTCTGTAAATCAAAAGGCTTTAACATGTTATATAATTTATTCCTACGCCCATATCTTGATTATTGTGTTGAAATCTGGGGCGACAATTACAAATCAAAGATCAATCCTATGGTCTTACTTCAAAGGAAAGCCGTTAGAATTGTAAATTATACGGATGATCATGACCATACCAATGCTCTGTTTAGTAAATTAAAAATATTAAAACTGCACCATCTTGTTGACCTCAACACTGTTCTTGTGACGTACAAAGTTCATAACCACATGCTGCCTGGGAGTCTACAGGAGAGATTCAAACCTAGTTCCTATGACCTCGGAGGTTCCGTTGTCTTTCAGAAAGCAAACATAAGAACGAGCTTAAAAAGTCGATGTGTTTCTGTCAGGGGTGGGGGTTCATCCGCGGAACAGCTTGGATGATTCCTTAAAATGTTCCAGTTCCATTCACATATTTAAAAAAAAACTTTAAGACCAATGTCTTGGAAAAATCATAACTTTTATGGACAGAATTTCAAGGGGCACTCAAGGCGTTGACTGTCTGCAGGATTAGGTCTCTGCATTTTGCAGATGACTTGGTCCTGATGGCTTCATCTGGCCGGGATCTTCAGCTCTCACTGGGTCGGTTCGCAGCCGAGTGTGAAGCGACCGGGATGACAATCAGCACCTCCAAGTCCGAGTCCATGGTTCTCGCCCGGGAAAGGGTGGAATGCTATCTCCGGGTTTGGGAGGAGACCCTGCCCCAAGTGGAGGAGTTCAAGTACCCCGGAGTCTAATTCACGAGTGAGGGAAGAGTGGATCGTGAGATTGACAGTGGAATCGGTGCGGCGTCTTCACCAATGCAGACGCTGTATCGATTCGTTGTGGTGAAGAAGGAGCTGAGCCGGAAGGCCAAGCTCTCAATTTACCGGTCGATCTACGTTCCCATCCTCACCTATGGTCATGAGCTTTGGGTTATGACCGAAAGGACAAGATCGCGGGTACAAGCGGCCGAAATGAGTTTCCTATCTCCCTTAGAGATAGGGTGAGAAGCTCTGCCACCCGGGAGCATCTCAAAGTAAAGCCGCTGCTCCTACACATCGAAAGGAGCCAGATGAGGTGGTTCCGGCATCTGGTCAGGATGCCACCCAAATGCCTCCCTAGAGAGGTGTTTCGGGCACGTCCGACCGGTAGGAGGCCATGGGGAAGACCCAGGACACGTTGGGAAGACTGTGTCTCCCGGCTGGCCTGGGAACGCCTCGGAATTCCCCGGGAAAAGCTGAACTAAGTGGCTGGGGAGAGGGAAGTCTGGGGGTGCTGCCCCCGCGACCCGACCTCTGATAAGCGGAAGCAGGTGGATGGATGGATGGTCTTGAAAAAATGTATCACTGTTGAATCAACACAGTCGTTAATACTACGATCAATGTTAATTAAAAACTAAATGTGGGATATAAATATAATGGAAGTATAATAGTTTGTATATAGTATATCATTGGTACAAGGATATTTCACATGCCTTTACTGTATATATAATTGAACAGTATTTATGTTGTGTAAAATGTGTATTTGTAATATTTTGTGAAAAGGAAATGTAATATTTTTTTGGAAGCTCAACTTGTACTTGACTTTGTTTATAGGTCTAGGCGCAATAAGTGTTCGTCAACCTAAACTGTTTATGAATTTGTTTACGTAAAACTGTTTGTTTATTTTGTCGACCATTGCCCGAAGAAATAATAAACTCAACTAAATAAACTACGTTTATCAATAACTAGAATATGAGGATTGGAGTGATAAACAATACAGACTCACCTGTGTGTTGGACTTTGAGAGCGTGCATGACGTTCATCGTAGGTGCCGACATAAAGTCCGTGGAGCTCGTCTGACATGTTTCCACTGAAGGACACAAACAAGCTGTAGGTCCTTCCTTCCTCCAGCGCTTCATTCAACTCAAACTCCAGGAAGTCACTTTGGTCTTGGTGATGCTTCATGCTCAGAATCCTGATCTCTTTGTTCTCGCCTTCGTTCTTTACCACAGCGTCAGAGATCAGCAGGTCCAGACTATGAACGAAGATGCTCTTGGTCTTCTCCACACAAAGGAAGCGTACCAAGGAGGTACCGGAGAACAGCAGGGTTTGGTTGGGAGTCGTGACATTCACCTCTTCCACGATTTGGGAGTAGAGATCCATTTTTAGAAAGATGTTGTAGTTTTCCGGGACCAGACTCGTTGGCAGACGCATTTCAGGCGGCGGTGCCAGGGTCGTGGACGGATAGGTCGGACGAGGTGTGGGGTTCATGGTTGAGATCTCAGTCTTGTACATAATGATCATAGTGACGATGCCGCCAATGACAGACAGCGCCAGAACGACAAACGCGGCGGCAAAACCCTTAGACGAGGCGATCTTTGGCATCTTGGCCGCGGTCTTGAACGTCCAACGGCTCTCTGTGCTCTCTCGGATCTGCAAGAACTTATCTGCATGCCTGTCACCGCCCAAGCATTAACAGGGCTTGCCCGGACCGACGCAAGTCTGTCTGTGTTAAACATTAACCTGAATGTTGAGGGAGCAAAGAGTATGTGTTACATGGTCTTGGAAATGATTCTTGTTAGACATATGGGTGTGCGGAAAATGATTACAAGAACATTGCCAATAAGGAACCAAAACACTGCAGATACCATTAAGGAACCAGAATAGAACCAGAACCCTGTCAGTAAGAAATCAAAACACTTCCTTTAAGGAAACAAAACACTGCCATTGAGGAAACGGAATACTGTCATTAAGGAATCAGAACACTGCCAGCAAGGACGCTGGCACCATGCGCTTCCTGCTGGATCCATTTCTGGTCCGATTGGTTGATACGGCTTTTCAACATTGCGTGGAAGTCTGGGACAGTGCCGAGGGAGTGGCAGACTGGAGTGGTGGTTCCCCTTTTCAAAAAGGGGGACCAGAGGGTGTTTGCTAATTACAGGGGTATCACAGTACTCAGCCTCCCTGGGAAAATTTACGCCAAGGTACTGGAAAGGAGGGTCCGGCCGATAATCAAACCTCAGATTCAAGAGGAGCAATGTGGATTCCGTCCTGGTCGCGGAACAACTGACCAGTTCTTTACTCTTGCGGGATTCCTGGAGAAGGCCTGGGAGTATGCCTATCCAGTCTGCATGGGCTTTGTGGATTTGGAGAAGGCGTATGGCCGTGTCCCCCGGGAGGTCTTGTGGGATGTGCTGAGGGAGTACGGGGTGAGGGGAACCCTGCTGAGGGCCATCCAATCTCTGTACAACAAAAGCGAGATGTAAGTCGGATCCGTTTCCAGTGGGGGTTGGTCTCTGCCAGGGCTGTGCTCTGTCACCTATCCTGTTTGTGACTTTCATGGACAGGATTTCTAGGCAGAGTCGTGACCATGGCGGAGAGGGTATACGTCTCGAGGGGGGTAAAGGTTGCGTCACTGCTTTTTGCAGATGATGTGGTCCTGATGGCACCTTCGGTTTATGGCCTTCAACTCTCACTGGATCGGTTCGCAGCCGAGTGTTCAGCGACTGGAATGAGGATCAGCATCTTCAAATCTGAGGCCAGGGTTCTCAGCAGGAAACCGATGGTTTGTACAGCCCAGGCAGAGAACGAGACTCTGTCCCAGGTGGAGGAGTTTAAGTA
Source organism: Nerophis ophidion (assembly GCF_033978795.1). Taxonomy (NCBI): domain Eukaryota; kingdom Metazoa; phylum Chordata; class Actinopteri; order Syngnathiformes; family Syngnathidae; genus Nerophis; species Nerophis ophidion. Next base: position 14,420,680 of record NC_084624.1, on the reverse strand, counting down.
TCACGGGGTCTTGTTCACCAAAGATGGTGAAGGAAATCCGCCGGAGAATTGGACCAGCTGGGACAGAATTGCAGTCTCTCTGCCGCACTGTTGTGACGAAACGAGAGCTGAGCCTTCTGGCTCAGCTCTCGGTCTACCGAGCTATCTACATTCCTACGGTCATGAAATGTGGATCATGACCGAAAGAGTAAAATCGCGGGTACAAGCGGCCAAAATGAGTTTCCTCAGAAGGGTGGCTGGCATCTCCCTTAGAGATAGGGTGGGAAGTTCAGTCACCCGAGAGAGACTCGGAGTAGAGCCGCTGCTTCTTCGCTTGGAAAGGAGCCAGCTTAGGTGGTTCGGGCATCTCGTGCGGATGCCTCACGAGCGTCTCCCTAGGTAGGTCCTCATTGCACGTCCCACCGGGAGGCGACCCCGCGGCAGACCAAGGACCAGATGGGGGGATTACATCTCCTCTCTGGCCTGGGAAAGCTTCGGGATCCCCCCAGGAGGAATTTGAAAATTTTGCTCTGGAAAGGGAAGTCTGGGTGTTTCTGCTGGAGCTGTTGTCCCTGCGACCCGATTCCGGTTTAGCAGTTGAAGATGGATGGATGGATGGAACATCAACATAAAAAAAAATCAATGTGATGAAAGTAATTGTTGCTATATTTTATAATTTTCATTTATTTCACCTTTCAATGTTTTCTTAAACCTTAACAAAGAACTACATGTCTTCAACTCATCACTGAGCTTGTTCCGCCATTTAACTCCTGAAACTGAAATACATTTGTATTTTATATTCGTTCTTGCTTTACCTATTTCAAAAATCAATCCATCCATCCATTTACTACCGCTTATTCCCTTATCTCTCGTAAATTATAGTTTTCTCCTCTTAATTGAAATAACCTAAGAATACAAACTGGAAGGCTGTTGTTCTTTACTCGAAATATAATTTCCTTTTTTTTTAAAAAAAACACAATATCTGAAAATTTTAACACATTAGAACTTATAAATAATGGATTGGTATGTTTTTGCAGTTTCATTATTGGGTCTAGGTTTTTTCTATAAATATTTCCCCAAACTTCAACACAATATGTTAAATATGGAAAAATACAATAATAATACAACATATGCAGGCATTTCTTATTCAGCATGTCTTACTTTATTTAAAAAAAGCAATGGATTTGGATATTTTTCCTCTTACATATTTAATATGCGGTTTCCAACATAATTTATGACCAATTATTATTCCCTAGAATTTAGTTCAGATACTAAATTTTGACTAGATTTAATTTTGCTTCATAATTTGTCCTTGCACCACTAAACACCATAAAAAAAATAATTATCATTTAATGATAACTTATTAATATCAAACCATATTTTTAGCATAATTCAGTAACTAATCAATGAACTTATCAAGTCTATGTACAAATAATTTCTCAAGAACTTTTGCAAATTGAGGTAGCAGAGACACAGGTCTATAATTTGAGACCATATGTTTATCACCATTTTTATGAATTGGAATAACTTTACCAATTTTCATTTCATCAGGAAAAGTTCCAGTTGATAAAGATGTATAACATACAAACCCCGTTTCCATATGAGTTGGGAAATTGTGTTAGATGTAAATATAAACGGAATACAATGATTTGCAAATCATTTTCAACCCATATTCAATTGAATGCACTACAAAGACAAGATATTTGATGGGTTTTTTTTTGCAAATAATTAACTTAGAACTTCATGGCTGCAGCACATGCCAAAGTAGTTGGGAAAGGGCATGTTCACCACTGTGTTACATCACCTTTTCTTTTAACAACACTCAATAAATGTTTGGGAACTGAGGAAACTAATTGTTGAAGTTTCGAAAGTGGAATTCTTTCCCATTCTTGTTTTATGTAGAGCTTCAGTTGTTCAACAGTCCAGGGTCTCAACTGTCGTATTTTAAGCTTCATAATGCGCCACACATTTTCCATGGGAGACAGGTCTGGACTGCAGGCGGGCCAGGAAAGTACCCGCACTCTTTTTTTATGAAGCCACGCTGTTGTAACACGTGCTGAATATGGCTTGGCATTGTCTTGCTGAAATAAGCAGGGGCGTCCATGAAAAGGACCGTGCTTAGATGGCAGCACATGTTGTTCCAAAACCTGTATGTACCTTTCAGCATTAATGGTGCCTTCACAGATGTGTAAGTTACCCATGCCTTGGGCACTAATGCACCCCCATACCATCACAGATGCTGGCTTTTGAACTTTGCGTCGATAACAGTCTGGATGGTTCGCTTCCCCTTTGGTCCGGATGACACAATGTCAAATGGTTCCAAAAACAAATTTAAATGTGGACTCGTCAGACCACAGAACACTTTTCCAATTTGCGTCAGTCCATCTTAGATGATCTTGGGCCCAGAGAAGCCGGCGGAATTTCTGAATGTTGTTGATAAATGGCTTTCGCTTTGCATAGTAGAGCTTTAACTTGCACTTACAGATGTAGCGACAAACTGTATTTAGTGACAGTGGTTTTCTGAAGTGTTCCTGAGCCCATGTGGTGATATCCTTTAGAGATTGATGTTGGTTTTTGATACAGTGCTGAGGGATCGAAGGTCACGGTCATTCAATGTTGGTTTCTGGCCATGCCTTTAACGTGGAGTGATTTCCCCAGATTCCTTGAACCTTTTGATGATATTATGGACCATAGATGTTGAAATCTCTAAATTTCTTGCAATTGCACTTTGAGAAACGTTGTTCTTAAACTGTTTGACTATTTGCTCAAGCAGTTGTGGACAAAGGGGTGTACCTCGCCCCATCCTTTCTTGTGAAAGACAGCGCATTTTTAGGGAAGCTGTTTTTATACCCAATCATGGCACCCACCTGCTCCCAATTAGCCTGCACACCTGTGGGATGTTCCAAATAAGTGTTTGATGAGCATTCCTCAACTTTTTCAGTATTTATTGCCACCTTTCCCAACTTCTTTGTCACGTGTTGCTGGTATCAAATTCTAAAGTTAATGATTATTTGCAAAAAAAGTTTGAACATCAAATATGTTGTCTTTGTAGCATATTCAACTGAATATGGGTTGAAAATGATTTGCAAATAATTGTATTCCGTTTATATTTACATCTAACACAATTTCCCAACTCATATGGAAATGGGGTTGGTAAAATCCAGGCTGATGCTGCACAACTTCCATTCTTTCCGTTAACTACGGAAAGGCCAGCATCATGAATCCAAGAAGCAATCACGGCCAACGAAGCAAAACACGATCATCTTTTCATACAATGGTGATCACACCTTTGTTTTTCTGTCCTTTATTCCTTTAAGATTCCCAGTAAATAAACTTGACTCACAGTTGAGACAACAGCGTCGGTCGGTCACACATCCTGGACAGCTGAGGAAAACAATCTTTTTTCGTATGACGTGAAACATTTGTAAAATCTGATCATTTTGAAACAAGTCCATGTTCGGTCGGTACATTTGTACAGAAGTAAAATCTGCATTCTTAGTTGAAACTCAGAAGTTTCATAAAAATGACCGACAAAGACGCCAAACTTGTGATGTGACATTACGAAAAACACCAATGTTACGTTTCAAAGAGACGCAAAATTACTTGTGTTCTTGTACTTGTGTTCCTTTATAAATAATATTATTAGAGCACCTGTCATAAGAGATGTTTTTAGAATTTTACAAAAAATGTTATCATTTCAGCAAATAATTTTAAGCAACTGTTGCACAAATATGTGCGATAATGTCCATCCATCCATTTTCTACCGCTTATTCCCTTTCGGGGTCGCGGGGGGCGCTGGCGCCTATCTCAGCTACAATCGGGCGGAAGGCGGGGTACACCCTGGACAAGTCGCCAGCTCATCGCAGGGCCATGTGCTAAATCCATTTTTTTTCAACAGTTGATTTAAAAATTGATGGGTCCTATTTTAACATTAAAGGTCCCAAAGGAGCCCACATTGTCCCAAGGTCACAAAATACCCCAAAATGGACTCCCCCCTATTGTTCCGGGTGCTCCAAAAAGGTCCAGAATACACCCTAAGTGTCCAGGAGCTGAGGGCAGGCTTCATCGGGTGCATTGCGGATCTTTTGGGCAACCCCATTTATATTAAAGACCTTCCCGGACACCTCCAGGGCCTAACTGGGGTGAACTCATTTGGGGACTTCGCTGCGCCGCTGACCCGTCTCCGCTTGGGATGGTCTCCTGCTGGCCCCACTATGGACTGGACTCTCACTATTATGTTGGATCCACTACGGACTGGACTTTCCCAATATTATGCTAGACCCACTCGATGTCCATTGCATTCGGTCTCCCCTAGAGGACGGAGGGTCACCCAGATCTGCGGTCCTCTCCAAGGTTTCTCATAGTCATTCTTATCTCACTGGGTTGTGAGTTTTTCTTTGCCCTTACAGTGGGGCAAAAAAGTATTTAGTCAGCCACCGATTGTGCAAGTTTTCCCACTTAAAATGATGACAGAGGTCTGTAATTTTCATCATAGGTACACTTCAACTGTGAGACACAGAATGTGAAAAAAAAATCCAGGAATTCACATTGTAGGAATTTCAAAGAATTTATTTGTAAATTATGGTGGAAAATAAGTATTTGCTCAACCATTCAAAGCTCTCAATGATGGAAGGAGGTTTTGCCTCAAAATCTCACGATAAATGGCATTATTCATTCTTTCCTTAACACGGATCAATCGTCCTGTCCCCTTAGCAGAAAAACAGCCCCAAAACATGATGTTTCCACCCCCATGCTTCACAGTAGGTATGGTGTTCTTGGGATGCAACTCAATATTCTTCTTCCTCCAAACACGACGAGTTGAGTTTATACCAAAAAGTTCTATTTTGGTTTCATCTGACCACATGACATTCTCCCAATCCTCTGCTGTATCATCCATGTATCCATTTTGGTATAAACTCAACTCGTCGTGTTTGGAGGAAGAAGAATACTGAGTTGCATCCCAAGAACACCACACCTACTGTGAAGCATGGGGGTGGAAACATCACTCTTTGGGGCTGTTTTTCTGCTAAGGGGACAGGACGATTGATCCGTGTTAAGGAAAGAATGAATGGGGCCATGTATCGTGAGATTTTGAGCCAAAACCTCCTTCAATCAGTGAGAGCTTTGAATGTTTAACGAAATACTTATTTCCCACCATAATTTACAAATAAATTCTTTAAAATTCATGCAATGTGAATTCCTGGATTTTTTTTCCCACATTCTGTCTCTCACAGTTGAAGTGTACCTATGATGAAAATTAAAGACCTCTGTCATCATTTTAACCGAGGATGTCGTTGTGGCTTGTGCAGCCCTTTAAGACACTTGTGATTTCGGGCTATATAAGTAAACATCGATTGATTGATTGATTGAACTCGGACGCCGTAGGTATTTAACAAAGCAGATTAGGGTAAGGGAAAATTTACCTTTTTAGATGTGTTGGGGGACTCATAAAATGGGGCAGGGACAATTAGGGCCACCTATTCACTACAACTGTCCCCAAAGTGATTAGGGCCCATTTATTTGTATCAAAGATAATCCATGGATTTAGGGAATTCCAAACATACCCAAAACTACCAAATTATCCCGGCAATGACCATATTTCCCTACAGGTCCAAAATGGTCCTACAGTACCCCAAAACACACTTAACCCTCTAAGTCCCGGTGCCCCAAGAGGTCTAAAATTTGTAAATTTCAAACCTTTTTGAAGGCAAATAACTTTCTGTACATTCATTAAAAACCAGTGACGTTTATTGAGTGTCTGATTTTTTTACACTTGTTTGGAGATTTTGCATCCGGTTTTCATTGGTCCCATAACAGCTTGCTAAACTAATAGTTCAATCAATAAGTTTTTTTAAACAGTTAAATGTAAATCTACTATCTTTAGTTGATGGGCTACCACAGCCAGCTGTCTAGATGCTGGACACAGTAACAGGACTGTTCCAGGATACCTGACAGTTCCCCGTAGATCTTCTCTCTCCATGTGGGTAGGAGTCGTTCATTGTTGAGGGCTTGGAGCCTTGGCGTACCCTCCTGGAGGACTTGATACATGCATGGCCATCGGCTTTGGATCCTCAGCCGGGTGCGCCTGTCCAGCGTGATCCCGCGGACGGTCTTTTTGGCTCTAAGCTCACGCAGAGCCGGCAGCTTTAGACAAGAGAAGACCAGTCCTCTGCTGGGTGACACGTCCAGGAACTCCAAAGAGAGCGACTCTAAGGTGTAGGAGATGCCAAGGTTCCTCAGCGGCACCAAGATGTGCAGGGTCAGAGACTTGAGGTTAGGAAGGGATGTTGTTAGGGTTTGCAGCGTGGACGGAGTCACGCCTTTGAAGACCCAGAAGTACTTGAGCTCCAGGACTTTGAGCTGCTGGAACTGAGTAAGCAGCGATACAGACAAGTCTGACCAATCGAAGTGAAGCCGCATCTTGCTGATACGAGGACAGTTCTGTGTGAGTTTGGTTAACAGCTCCTGGAAATTCGTCACCTGGCAAAACAAAAGAAATGGACTTCAATGAACCTACAAACTCATGTTTTGACAACAGCTTTATGGTGCCCTAAAACCAGTGTGAGGAAAATTAGTCGGTCGTTACTTTATTTAATTTTCATAGCAGCGCACTTCCCACTTTTGGCAAAAACTGTGTTCCCACTTTCGGAAACAACCGCGAGTGTGTTCTAATCATGGCAGACTTGGTAACAGACAACGAAGACTATTTATGGACAAATGAGGATTCACAACCCTGAATTGATTTGAAAAACTTATTTGGGTGTTACCATTTAGAGGTCAGCTGTACGGAATATGTACTGTACTGTGCAATCTACTAATAAAAATTTCCATCAATCACCCTTATCTTTTTGAAGCTGAACATACTGAGGATGAACTGCTGCTTATAGGAGTGAGCACGAACAGGTGAAATTTTGGAGCAGACAGGAGCCGAGAGACGGAGGTTGGGAAGACTTTGAAGCTGTAAATATGGCACTTGAAGCCAAGCACTCACATCTGCGGTCCTCTCCAAGGTTTCTCTTAGTCATTCACCTTGACATCCCACTCGGTTGACAGTTTTTCCTTGCCCTTATGTGGGCTCTGAACCAAGGATGTTGTTGTGGCTTGTGCAGCCCTTTCAGACACTTGTGATTTAGGGCTATATATATAAACATTGATTGATTGATTGGTGGTATGTGCCCAAGCACTATATATTTTGTTACTTGAGACTATCTGGCTAACGGTCAAATTAGTTTGTATTTTTAGCATTCGCACATAATTTTGACCGAATTTTCACATTCTAATTGTAGCTTTTGTTCTTATAGTGGGATTCCAAATTGCCAAAATATTTTTCCACCAAGGGGAACTTTTTAATTTAGCCTGGAAAATTAAAAACTCCACTGCGTTTCCACCAAAAAACTACCCTGGTAAATAAAGTTCCACCAGAAACTATTTGAGTCCCTAGTCATACTTGCCAACCCTCCAGATTTTCCCGGGAGACTCCCAAATTTCAGTGCCCCTCCCGAAAATCTCCCGGGGCATCTATTCTCCCGAATTTCCATCCGGACAACAATATTGGGGGCATGCCTTAAAGGCACCATTTTTAGCGTCCTCTACAACCTGTCGTCACGTCCGCTTTTCCTTCATATAAAGAGCGTGACGGCCAAATCACATAATGTATGAGGTTTTAAACACACAAGTGAATGCAAGCCATACTTGGTCGACAACCATACAGGTCACACTGAGGGTGGCTGAATAAACAACTTTAACACTGTTACAAATATGCACCACACTGTGAACCCACACCAAACAAGAATGACAAACACATTTCCGGAGAACATCCACACCGTAACACAACACAAACACAACAGAACAAATACCCAGAATCCTTTGCAGCACTAACTCTTTCGGGACGCTACCTCAACCCCCCGCCCCAATCTCCTGAATTTGGAGGTCTTAAGGTTGGCAAGTATGTCCCTAATTGGTACATGGGACTTGGGAAAATTCCTGCTAGAACTTTATGGTATGGGCTATGCTGTCGAATGCTGATTGGTTGAACACATGGCGGCGTTTTCTAAGCTTTGTATTCAAAACTTCAGTCACCATTAGGAATATGCGGGACAAGTTGTCTATTTCTAACTCCTTGCGTATTTCTATTACAAAATACAAGGCTGACTTTTTATGTAAAATGTGATACATTTTGCTTTTAAGTAATATCGTTTGTATCTTATTCCGTTAATCTATACATCCATTTTCTATACCGCTTATCCTCATTAAGTTCGCAGGTAAGTTGGAGTCCATCCCAGCTAACTTCGGACGAGAGGTGGTCCTTAGCCGATCATGGGACACATACACAGTGAGGCAAAATAGTATTTAGTCAGCCACCGATTGTGCAAGTTCTCCCACTTAAAATGATGACAGAGGTCTGTAATTTTCATCATAGGTACACTTCAACTGTGAGAGAAAGAATGTGAAAAAAAATCCAGGAATTCACATTGTAGGAATGTTAAAGAATTTATTTGTAAATTATGGTGGAAAATAAGTATTTGGTCAACCATTCAAAGCTCTCACTGATGGAAGGAAGTTTTGGCTCAAAATCTCACGATACATGGCCCCATTAATTATTTCCTTAACACGGATCAATCGTCCTGTCCCCTTAGCAGAAAAACAGCCCCAAAGCATGATGTTTCCACCCCCATGCTTCACAGTAGGTATGGTGTTCTTGGGATGCAACTCAGTATTCTTCTTCCTCCAAAAGTTCCATTTTGGTTTCATCTGACCACAAGACATTCTCCCAATCATCTGCTGTATCATCCATGTATCCATTTATGTATAAACTCAACTTGTCATGTTTGGAGGAAGAAACATTCTGAGTTGCATCCCAAGAACACCATACCTACTGCGAAGCATGGAGGGTGGAAACATCATGCTTTGGGGCTGTTTTTCTGCTAAGAGGACAGGACGATTGATCCGTGTTAAGGAAAGAATGAATGGGGCCATGTATCGTGAGATTTTGAGCCAAAACCTCCTTCCATCAGTGAGAGCTTTGAATGGTTGACCAAATACTTATTTTCCACCATAATTTACAAATAAATTCTTTAAAATTCCTACAATGTGAATTCCTGTTTTTTTTTTTTTCACAATCTGTCTCTCACAGTTGAAGTGTACCTATGATGAAAATTACAGACGTCTGTCATCATTTTAAGTGGGAGAACTTGCACAATCGGTGGCTGACTAAATACTTTTTTGTCCCACTGTAGACGAACAACCGTTCGCACTCACATTCACACCTATGGACTAACATGCATATTTTCAGAATGTTACCCTTCCATAATTACCTGGTCCATCTTAGTGATGCTGTCCTGGTGGGAGCTGGAGCTGGAATGCACCCTGAGATCCAGCGGTTCAAGAAGAGTAAATGTCCAGTTGAGGTCCAGATGACTGAGGTCTCTGCAGTGGACGTGGTCTAGCAGGTGGCTGAGGAGATCCCCCCACTTATTGCAGCAATCCCCCAAATCGAAGCTGGCTTTCAGCGTGAGCAGGCTGGCCCGCCGTGATATTAGATGGTGGGTGTAGAGGTGAACCCACGACTTCCACCTCTCAAACACGCGATTAGACACAAGCAGTCCCTCTTGACCCAGGTGAAAAACTCCACGACGGGAATAGTCCGCGACCCGCCAGAGCTTCCAAGAACGGATGAGGCAGCTCCAGCTGAGGCAAACCAGAGCACAGCTGCATTTATCCACCTCGTTCAAGAAGGACAATACGTGCAGCTGGCACTCCACGGGCAGCAAGTTGAAGGGGAAGTGGTCTTCCACGGATTTCCGACGTTTGCTGACAGGAACCAGGGCTCTTTTGCGCGGAGACATGTCGATATATGACGGTCAGTATCGCCACCTGGAGGTCTTGTGGTCTGGCTTTGCCATAAACCTCTCTCCTCACCTAAAAGCTGAACAAATACAATATTAGACCAGAAGCATCTGTGTGTGTATATATATATATATACATACATATATATATATATATCCATCCATTTTCTACCACTTATACCCTTTGGAGTCGCAGGGGGTGCAGGTGCCTATTTCAGCTACAATCGGGCGGAAGGCGGGGTACACCCTGGACAAGTTGCCACCTCATCGCAGGGCCAATATATATATATATATATATATATATATATATATATACACACATATATATATACACATATATACACACATATGTATGTATATATATATATATATATATATATACACACACATATATATATACACATATATACATAGATATATACACACATATGTATGTATATATATGTATGTATATATATACATAAATGTATGTATATATATATATATATATATATATATATATATATATATATATACAAACACACATTATCAAATATACTCGATATATCGCGGGTTTTCTCTGTGCGATATAGAAAATGACTATATTGTGATAGTTGAGTATACGTCCTCACGCAGTTGCTTTTAGCTGCGGGCATTACACTACATGCGTTTCTCACTCTTTCTTGTCTCTCCTTCTCATAGAGACATAAAACCAGCACATCTTCTTACATATGTCACATACTGTCGCGCGTGCAACGTAACATGCCCCTGTGGAGCAGAGACGAAGAGGCATGGGTAACGCTAGCTGTGATGCTTGCGGTGCGGTGCGAGTGGTAATATGAGAGACAGAAGGTGCGAATCTGGTAACAAATGATGGAATAATTAATTCCCAGGAAAAACATCAGGGGGTCCATCATCTGGCGGTGGTTTGGCTTCAAGCGGAATGTTGAACAGACAACCGTAATATGTCAAGTAGGCGGCAAAAACGTTGCTACAAAAACTAGCGTTTCTGCTAATTTGTAGCATAATTTGAAAAGTCACCCACTAGAGAATAAGGAGTGCTTGAATTTCAGCATGTCAACATCTTCGGCCGGTGCCACACCCACAAAATGCTGAAGCAACCATTTCCAGATTACCACCGTGTGAAAAAAAATAGTCAACAACAGAAGGAGATAATATCCGCAGTAACCTACCACATGCAGCTTTTTTTTATTTGAGCTATTGAAATATCTTGTGTGACATCATGCACAAAAGCGCACTGTATTTTTTTTTTAAACATTGTAGTGGCGTTCTGTACAAAAAGTGCACTTTAGTGTTGTTTTGATATGTCATCTCAGTGACATCATGCACAAAACTGCACTCATAGCTTGTTTAAAATGTCTCTGACAATTTTGCACTTTCTGTTTTTGAAATGACATGAATGTTTATGCCACTGCTTAATAACTGTTTAATAAATATAGTTTTGCTAAATTTACTTACCACCTCCAAAGACATGCACCTGGGGATAGGTTAATTGGCAACACTAAATTGGCCCTAGTGTGTGAATGTGAGTGTGAATGTTGTTTGTCTATCTGTGTTGGCCCTGCGATGAGGTAGCAACTTGTCCAGGGTGTACCCTGCCTTCCGCCCGATTGTAGCTGAGATAGGCGCCAGCGCCCCCCGCGACCCCGAAAGGGAATAAGCGGTAGAAAATGGATGGATGGATGGACTTAGTTGTGATTTCCCTTTCTGCATGAAAGTTTAAAATGAGCATATATTAATGCAGTATGAAGAAGAATGTTACTGGTGTGATTATATGCATCAAGTGTTCATTCAAGGCTAAGGCAAAATATCACGATAAATATCATGTATGGCGGCATGGCCTAAAAATATTGAGATATTACAAAAAGGCCATATCGCTCAGCCCTACCTCTGCTTAATAAACAGACTAAACGTGCTTCCATGGCTGCATGTTCTTGTAAACAAACGCGGTATTTCAATTTAACCAATAATTTGTTGTTCAATATTCCCCCTGACCCTAGCAGTTAGGAGTGCGCAGTGCAGTTTGTGTCAAGTGGTGGTGAAAAAAAACTTATTTTACAGACTAATTCTTTCAACTAATAGTTTCAGAGCTCATAGGAGCAGCTCCGCTCCCCTATGTGCATGACACTTCCGCGTCAATCACAGTCCAAATTTTTTATGGTTATGGTTTATATTTTTTTCAAACATTCCATACAGATGTGGGGCGGTGGAGAGAGGAGGTGGGGCAGCACGGTGATGAGAGGGGTTAGTGCGTCTGCCTCACAATACAAAGGTCCTGGGTTCAATCCTGCGCTCGGGGTCTTTTTGTGTGGAGTTTGCATGTTCTCCCCGTGACTGCGTGGGTTCCCTCCGGGTACTCCGGCTTCCTCCCACTTCCAAAGACATGCACCTGGGGATAGGTTGATTGGCAACACTGAATTGGCCCTAGTGTGTGAATGTTGTCGTCTCTCTGTGTTGTCCCTGTGATGAGGTGGCGATTTGTCCAGGGTGTACACTGCCTTCCGCCCGAATGCAGCTGAGATACGCTCCAGCACCCCCTGCGCGACCCCGAACGGGACAAGCGGTAGGAAATGGATGGATCGATATATATATATGTATAAATATACAGATGTGCGAAAATTTTACTTTATTCAGATGGATTTCTTATAGGAGCACATATATCAGATTGTAGGTGGTAGAGATGCGTGGTTTGCGGTCTCATCCGCTGAGTCTGCGGAAAAACCGCGGGTCAGGCGGTTGACATGACGAAAACATTTATTTTAATTAGATTCGGGCGGGTGGCAGTTGAACCATCCGGAAATATTTGATATGCATGGTTCTGTGATCAGTATCCTTTGGCATTCAAAGAGCCATTTGAGACCAGAAGACAATAAAAGACGCTATTATTCTCCTGAATGACTGCCGGTAGTCACCCAGATAATAAGTATTAGGGCGTGCTATGAAGCCATTGGCTTTGTCGCCTACCACAACATGTACGATCTGCTTGTCAGTCCAGCATCATGTTGTGTGTGGCTTCCGTGGCAACACGCACATGCCTGCAAGGCATACTGGGTGACGCAGAGTACACTAATGGTTGTGATATAAACAATTTTAACACTCTTAATAATATGCACCACGCAGTGAAGCCACACCAATTAAGAACGACAAACACATTTCGGGAGAACATCCTCACAGTAACACAACATAAACACGACACAACAAATACCCATAATCCTTTGTATTCAAGACACTTCCTGACTATTTTATACACCTAGCTAGCAGCAAACCCCCCCCCCCCACCCCACCCCCCGTGCGTCGGTAAGGTGGGCGGAGTTGGGGGCGCGGGGGTGTAAAATATATTCAGGTATTGTCACGGATACAAAGGATTATGGGTATTTGTTGTGTTGCGTTTATGTTGTGTTACTGTGAGGATGTTCTCCCGAAATGTGTTTGTCAATCTTGTCGGGTGTGGCTTCACAGCGCGGCGCGTATTAGTAAGTGTTAAAGTTGTTTGTATCACAACCATCAGTGTACTCTGTATCACCCAGCATGCCTTTCAATCTTGAACGTGTAATTGCGGAAGCTGCACACAACATGTTGCCGGACCAACAATCGGTTTGTACATGTTGTTGAAAGTGTCAAAGGCAATGGCTTCACAGCACGCTCATATTCTTGTAATCAGGATGAACGCTATTGGATAGTCGCGGGAACGTTAGTGGCTCCAATTGTCTTCATTACTCTGTGAAACAGGTTTAAATAGCTCTGACAAAGAGGCGGACAACCTCTGATATATTTTAGCGGGCGATTGGCGGGCGGGTACGGTCCTGATGAAATGTTGGTTCGGGTGGACAATGGGTGGATGACGACTTTGGTGATGCGGATGCGGATGATATAAGTGCCTATCCGCGCATCTCTAGTAGGTGGGGTTCTTTTTACCCTTCACATTCATATTTCGCTGTTTGTTGCATTTTTTTTGCTTTTCGCTTGATTGTAAAATACGTCAATCGAGAGGGGGCGTGACGTTTATATGTTAATATTCAGTGTGTTACCGTTCTTAGAAAAGTGTAAAATTCCATTACAATTTTTTTAAAGCGGTCTGTCATAACATTTTTAGCATTCAATCAGACGTTATTGTGAGACCTTTTATTAATGTTCCTAAAAATATATGTACCGGCCCCCAGATACATTTTTTTTCTCTAAATTTGGCCCCCCGAGTAAAAGTAATTGCCCAGGCCTGCACTAACCCCTGTCCCATCGTGCTGCCCGGCAATATTTACCTGCAAAAACAAACAAACAAAAACACGCTGAACAAAAAGAAAGGGGGAAAGAAATATAAATGACGGTCTGTGAAACATAATCTAAGCAATGTTTTGACCAAAGAACCACCATACACCGCAAAGAAGCGTTTTAAATGTAGAAAAAAAAATATGACCCGTGTCGAACAGTACTTGACTCGGCTTTAGAAATGTAAGATGCTTATTAAAACACTTCGTTAAGGTGGTGTCTCTCCGGCGGACAGACCGGGGAATGGGGTGGGTGGTTGTAAGGATCAGTGTAACTGGACCTGTCGCCATCATGTCTCCATCACAGCCTGGGGGGCAATAGACTACAGACTGCGGTGAAGTGGGAGGCTTCGTCGCGTGTAGAAGCCTAAAATTTTTGGTTGTGTTTTCTGGCGGCATAGCTTGGTTGGTAGAGTGGCCGTGCCAGCAACTTGAGGGTTGCAGGTTCGATTCCCGCTTCCGCCATCCTAGTCACTGCCGTTGTGTCCTTGGGCAAGACACTTTACCCACCTGCTCCCAGTGCCACCAACACTGGTTTAAATGTAACTTAGATATTGGGTTTCACTATGTAAAGCGCTTTGAGTCACTAGAGAAAAGCGCTATATAAATATATAATTCACTTCACTTAATTTTACGTTTTAATAACATGTATTTCAGTCACTTGACCAAGATTCGAATCATTTGCGTTGCCGTCAGGTATTTATTGTGGTGTGATGAAGTTAAACTTAGCTGAAGTGGAACCAAGACCACCAAGACCGGTTGGTAGAGCGGCCGTGTCAGCAACTTGAGGGTTGCAGGTTCGATCCCCGCTTCCGCCATCCTAGTCAATACCGTTGGGTCCTTGGGCAAGACACTTTACCCACCTGCTCCCATTAATTGTAACTTAGATATTGGGTTTCACTATGTAAAGCGCTTTGAGTCACTTGAGGAAAAAGCGCTATATAAATAAATATACTTCACTTTAATTTCTATCGCTTATTCCCTTTGGATTTGCGTGGGGCGCTGGTGCGTATCTCAGCTACAATCGGGCGGAAGGCGGCGTACACCTTGGACAAGGCGCCAACTCATCGCAGGGCCAACACAGATAGACAGACAACATTCACACACTAGGGTCAATTTAGTGTTGCCAATCAACCGGATGCATGTCTTTGTAAGTGGGAGGAAGCCAGAGTACCCGGAGAGAACCCACGCAGTCACGGGGAGAACATGCGAACTCCACACACAAAGATCCCGAGGCCGGGATTGAACCCCGAACTACTCAGAACCTTCAAATTGTGAGGCAGATGCACTCACCCCTCCCCCACCGTGCTGCCCTGGAACGAAGACATTCATTTTAAAAATAATATATATCAAAATGGCAATAGGTGTGTTTGTATTTCATACAAATTAATTAAAATTAATATATATTTTTAAATGTCAATGGTTATGTTTATATTTCATATTAACTGCGTGTGCTCACCTTTCAAAGGAACGGGCTGCGGTACTTTCAGAAGCTAACATGCTAAGTCGCTAACGTCCGGACGAAACAAAAAGTGTTTAAGCTAAAAAAAAAAAAAAAATTTGACAAATTATATTACAACCTTAGCGGAGGCAATACGTAGCTACGTGTGACACGTCACAATTGAAAATATATTCAATTATAGATATATTTGTATTTATCGCGGGTAGCTTCCAAACAGCTGACTTCTGTTGTTGTTTTGGCTATGCCGCGGCGGAAGTGATGTCATCAACAGTCGCCAACTTGCACCTTGCCAACTTTAGGCCTAGAGGGCGCTCGCCGTTAATAAACCCTCCATCCATCCATCCATCCATCCATTTTCCTACCATTGATGGAGGATTACATTTTTTTAAGTATTCTCAAGTAAGTATACATACAAACAGGCGGTATAGCTCGGTAGGGAGAGTGGTCGTGCCAGCAACTTGAGGGTTCCAGGTTCGATCCCCGCTTCCGCCATCACTGCCGTTGTGTCCTTGGGCAAGACACTTCACTCACCTGCTCCAAAACACTTTACTCACCTGCTCCCAGTGCCACCCACACTGGTTTAAATGTATCTTAGATATTGGGTTTCATTATGTAAAAGCGCTTTGAGTCACTAGAGAAAAGCGCTATATAAACATAATTCACTTCACATACATACAGACTACAGGCCAAACCTTTGGACACACCTTCTCATTCAATGCGTTTTCTTTATTTTCATGACTATTTACATTGTAGATTGTCCCTGAAGGCATCTCAACTATGAATGAACAAATGTAAAGTTATGTACTTAACAAAAAAAATAAAAGGTGAAATAACTGAAAACACATTTTATGTTCGAGTTTCTTCAAAATAGCCCCTTTGCTCTGATTGCTTTTTTGCACGCTCTTGGCATTCTCTCAAGGAGTAGTCACCTGCAACGGTTTTCACTTCACAAACACGGAAAAAACATTTTGATCACTGAAAAAAAAACTGCCGAAATACTCATATCCACTTATATCCCAGATCAGTGACGTGCGGTGAGGTTCATGGCGGGTGAGGCACTGACTTCATCACAGTCAGATTTATAAACATATGAACCCCATAGAGCAGGGGTCACCAACCTTTTTGAAACCAAGAGCTACTTCTTCGGTACTGATTAATGCGAAGGGCTACCAGTTTGATACACACTTAAATAAACTGCCAGAAATAGCCAATTTGCTCAATTTACCTTTAATATATATATATATATATATATATATATATATATATATATATATATATATATATATATATATATATATAAAATTGGTATTTAAGTCTGTCATTCCGTCATTTTTTTTCCTTTTACGGAAGATTTTTTGTAGAGAATAAATGATGAAAAAAACAATCAATTGAACGGTTTAAAAGAGGAGAAAACAGGAAAAAATGAAAATTTAATTTTCTAATATGGTTTATCTTCAATTTCGACTCTTTAAAATTCAACCGAAAAAAAAGAGGAAAAACTAGCTAATTCGAATCTTTTTGAAAAAATTAAAAAAATAATTTATGGAACATCGTTAGTAATTTTCCCTGATGAAGATTAATTTTATAATTTTGATGACATATTTTAAGTAGGTTAAAATCCAATCTGTATTTTGTTAGAATATATAACAAATTGGACCAAGTTATATTTCTAACAAAGACAAATCATTATTTCTTGTAGATTTTCCAGAATTTTTTTTTTTAAAGAAATTCAAAAGACTTTGAAATAAGATTTACATTTGATTCTAAAGATTTTCTAGATCTGCCAGAAAAATTTTTTTTATTCTAATCATAATAAGTTTGAAGAAATATTTTACAAATATTCTTTGCCAAAAAAATAGAAACTAAAATGAAGAATGAAATTAAAACCTATTTAATATTCTTTACAATAAAAAAATAAATTTACTTGAACATTGATTTAAATTGTCAGGAAAAAAGAGGAAGGAATTTAAAAGGTAAAAAGGTATATGTGTTTAAAAATCATAAAATCATTTTTAAGGTTGTATTTTTTCCTTAAAATTGTCTTTCTGAAAGTTATAAGAAGCAAAGTAAAATAAATAAATGAATTTATTTAAACAAGTGAAGACCAAGTCTTTAAAATATTTTCTTGTATTTTCAAATTCTATTTGAGTTTTGTCTCTCTTAGAATTAAAAATGTTGAGCAAAGCGAGACTAGCTTGCTAGTAAATAAATAAAATTAAAAAAATAGAGGCAGCTCACTGGTAAGTGCTGCTATTTGAGCTATTTTTACAACAGGCCAGCGGGCGACTCATCTGGTCCTTACGGGCCACCTGGTGCCCGCGGGCACCGCGTTGGTGACCCCTGCTATAGAGTATCTTATTCACCATTTGATTGGCAGCAGTTAACAGGTTATGTTTAAAAGCTCTCAGCATCAAGGGTTGGATTTGGGGGTTAAATCACCAAAAATGATTCCCGGCCGCTACTGCTCACTGCTCCCCTCACTTCTTAAGGGGTGAACAAGGGGATGGGTCAAATGCAGAGGACACATTTCACCACACCTAGTGTGTGTGTGACAATCATTGGTACTTTAACTTAATGTAGCAGGTACTTTAGCTAGTATAGTAGAAGTTCTCAATATTTGGGCTAATCAGAAGTCTAGATTACACCTCGGAGAGAGTAGGACAGACACAATTAAATAATTTAAATGACTCTGGTGTTATTTAAACATGTACAGTGCAACAACTAGTGGACAGACATTAATAGGAAATGGCCATTCAAAACAAAAGAAAAAAACAGAAAGGAATCTCAACAAATAATAATAATAATAATAGATTTTATTTGTAAAAAGCACTTTACGTTGAGCAAACCACCTCAAAGTGCCACAGTGTAAAAAAATAGTAATAATAAAAATAAATAAAATATAAAACTAGAAACAGCCCAATAGCTACAACCAGCATGCATGTCTATAGAAAGGCTTTTTTTTTTTTTACAAAAGATGGGTTTTTAAGCCTTTTTAAAAAGCATCCACAGTCTGAGGTGCCCTCAGGTGGTCAGGGAGAGCGTTCCACAGATTGGGAGCAGCGGACCAGAAAGCCCGGTCTCCCATTGTTCGAAGCTTCGTCCGTGTAGGTCGGAGGAGGTTAGCCTGTATGGTTTCGTGTGGAGGATTTGGGGGTGAGCAGTTCCTTGAGGTAGACGGGGGCATTTCCATGGAGGCACTGGTGAGTTTGTAGGGAGATTTTGAATTCAATCCTGAACGGAACAGGAAGCCAGTGAAGGGATTTGAGAGTTGGTGTTTCCGCGCAGCACTATTTTGTATGTACTGCAGCTTCTGGATGTTCTTGCCGGGGATCCTGACAAGAAGTGCGTTGCAGTAGTGGAGCCCGGACGAGACAAAGGCGTGGACGAGCCTCTCGGCATCAGAGAGAGTGAGTGAAAACTGAGTTTTGCAATGTTCCTGAGGTGGTAGAAGCAGGTCTTGCACAGTTGTTTGATTTGAGCTTCAAAGGTCAGGTGAGGGTCCATTTTAACACCCAGATTAATGGTTTAGGATGAGAGGTGAATGTCGTTGTTTTAGTTCGGCTAATTCATAAAAAGTAATATCCAAAGTTCTTCAAGTTTATAGGAAACATATGAGACTGATCGCAGTCCATATGTGCATTCGCAGTTCATACAGCCATACGGGTTGGCGTTGTGGATACGGCAGTTTGTAGTGAAAGTTCAGTTTATGGGCAGGTTGTACTGTAGCATAAAACATGCAGATGGCCTTAAAACGCCACAATACTCAGTCACCATATTTAAGTACCCAAAATAAAGACCCGACATAAATATAAATTCAATCGGATCCTAAACATTGGAGGAAACGGGATTAAAACCCGCTAGAAAATACATGGGTACGGCTAGTAGCTACTATTAGCAAACAAATTCACTTACCAACATCGACACACTCTTTCGTCGCAACTCGGTACTGATGGTCGGCACCAATAAGTTCACAATTAGTTGTAAAATGTTGGACGGTTGTTTTTACCATATGCAGGCAAACGACAACTTTAAAACATACCGGCTTCAGATGTCCCAAGCCTAGCCGAGTAGTGCAAGAATGATCTGTGGGATCACTAGCGCCCTCTACCACCAAGAGGCCGGAGAACAGGTGCCTCACATAGTCCGTCTTCGGAGCCGTTTTATGATTGCCCAGCTCAAGAAATACGTTACACACATACAGTTGTTGAAAAATTACACTGTACATTATATACCTCAGCTAACTAAACTATGGAAATGTATAATATAATTCATATAGCAATACGGTCTCACTGCACAGCCGCCAGCAGTTAGCCGAGTCATCGCGCAATCCATGGCTGTGACTCACCGCAAGTCTCTGCTCAGTATTTGAACGGCAAATGTGAAAATTCAGTGGTATTGAATAAAAATAATCTAAAACTGGTGAAGTTAAATGGAAAATAACTTTATGGTACAATCACTGGATACATCCGTCCATCCATCCATCCATCCATCCATCATCTTCCGCTTATCCGAGGTCGGGTCGCGGGGGCAGCAGCCTGAGCAGGGTATCCCAGACATTCCTCTCCCCAGCCACTTCCTCTAGCTCTTCCCGGGGGATCACGAGGTGTTCCCAGGCCAGCCGGGAGACATAGTCTTCCCAACGTGTCCTGGGTCTTCCCCGTGGCCTCCTACCGGTTGGACGTGCCCTAAACACCTCCCTAGGGAGGCGTACGGGTGGCATCCTGACCAGATGCCCGAGCCACCTCATCTAGCTCCTCTCGATGTGGTGGAGCAGTGGCTTTACTTTGAGTTCCTCCCGGATGGCAGAGCTTCTCACCCTATCTCTAAGGGAGAGCCCCGCCACACGGCGGAGGAAACTCATTTCGGCCGCTTGTACCCGTGATCTTATCCTTTCGGTCATGGCCCAAAGCTCATGACCATAGGTGAGGAGGGGAACATAGATCGACCGGTAAATTGAGAGCTTTGCCTTCCGGCTCAGCTCCTTCTTCACCACAACGGATCGATACAACGTCCGCATTACTGAAGACGCCGCACCGATCCACCTGTCGATCTCACGATCCACTCTTCCCCCACCCGTGAACAAGACTCCTAGGTACTTGAACTCTTCCACTTGGGGCAGGGTCTCCTCCCCAACCCGGAGATGGCACTCCACCCTTTTCCGGGCGAGAACCATGGACTCGGACTTGGAGGTGCTGATTCTCATCCCGGTCGCTTCACACTCGGCTGCGAACCGATCCAGTGAGAGCTGAAGATCCCAGCCAGATGAAGCCATCAGGACCACATCATCCGCAAAAAGCAGAGACCTAATCCCGCGTACACCAAACCGGAACCCCTCAACGCCTTGACTGCGCCTAGAAATTCTGTCCATAAAAGGTATGAATAGAATCGGTTGAGGGTTGGACTACGCCAAGGCTGTCCTTTGTCACCGATTCTGTTCACTGGATACATATAACAATGTAATTATTTTTTTTCTTTCCATGATGGCAGGTGAGGCCCCGCTTCACCTGCCTACCCTGACTGCACGTCACTGTCCCAACGATCTACAAAATGTGCAGTGTGCACATTTAAAGAGGACAGTTGCAGCTTTTAGGGAGAGAAAATGCAGCTGGAGAAGGTGTGCCCAAGCAAGTGTAACGTCCGGCTCGCAGTTCACCGCGGATTTCAAGCGACACAGGTGAAGAGTCTCTATATCAGACCTGAGCACATGCGGCCCGTTGAGCTTTTCAATCTGGCCCGCCGGACATTCCCAAATATTTTTTTTTTTAGATGTTTAAGATGGAAAGTGTAAGTCTTCAACAGCTATACAAAATGGTTCAATGGTTGGAATCTGCGCTTATGGATGATATACTAGTTTCTAGGGGTGTTGGAAAAAATCGATTCGAATACGAATCGAATCAAATACATTGTGCGATTCAGAATCGATTCTTATTTTAAAAAAAATGTTTGTCTTTTTTTTAAATCAATTCAACAAAACAATACACCGCAATACCATGACAATGCAATCCAATTCCAAAACCAAACCTGACCCAGCAACACTCAGAACTGCAATAAACAGTGCAATTGAGGAGTAGTGAAACAAAAATGAATATTATCAACAACAGTATCAATATTAGTTATAATTTCAGCATAGCAGTGATTAAAAATCCCTCATTGACATTATCATTAGACATTTATAAAAATTAAAAAAAAGAACAATAGTGTCACAGTGGCTTACACTTGCATCGCATCTCATAAGCTTGACAACACACTGTGTCCAATGTTTTCACGAAGATAAAATAAGTCATATTTTCGGTTCGTTTAATAGTTAAAACAAATTTACATTATTGCAATCAGTTGATAAAACATTGTCCTTTACAATTATAAAAGTTTAAAAAAAAAATCTACTGCTCTGCTAGCATGTCAGCAGACTGGGGTTGATCCTGCTGAAATCCTATTTATTGAATCTTCCCCATGTCTAGCATTAAAAGATTACAGTTGGTACAAAATGCGGCTGCTAGACTTTTGACAAGAACAAGAAAGTTTGATCACATTACGCCTGTAATGGCTCACCTGCACTGGCTCCCTGTGCACTTAAGATGTGACTTTAAGGTCTTACTACTTACGTATAAAATACTACACGGTCTAGCTCCAGCCTATCTTGCCGATTGTATTGTACCATATGTCCCGGCAAGAAATCTGCGTTCAAAAGACTCCGGCTTATTAGTGATTCCTAGAGCCCAAAAAAAGTCTGCGGGCTATAGAGCGTTTTCCGTTCGGGCTCCAGTACTCTGGAATGCCCTCCCGGTAACAGTTTGAGATGCTACCTCAGTAGAAGCATTTAAGTCTCACCTTAAAACTCATCTGTATACTCTGGCCTTTAAATAGACCTCCTTTTTAGACCAGTTGATCTGCCGCTTCTTTTCTTCCTCCTATGTCCCCCCCTCCCTTGTGGAGGGGGTCCGGTCCGATGACCATGGATGAAGTACTGGCTGTCCAGAGTCGAGAGCCAGGATGGACCGCTCGTCGGCACCCAGGATGGACCGCTGGCCTGTATCGGTTGGGGACATCTCTACGCTGCTGATCCGCCTCCGCTTGAGATGGTCTCCTGTGGACGGGACTCTCGCTGCTGTCTTGGATCCGCTTGAACTGAACTTTCGCGGCTGTGTTGGAGCCACTATGGATTGAACTTTCACAGTATCATGTTAGACCCGCTCGACATCCATTGCTTTCGGTCCCCTAGAGGGGGGGGGGGGTTGCCCACATCTGAGGTCCTCTCCAAGGTTTCTCATAGTCAGCATTGTCACTGGCATCCCACTGGATGTGAATTCTCCCTGCCCACTGGGTGTGAGTTTTCCTTGCTCTTTTGTGGGTTCTTCCGAGGATGTTGTAGTCGTAATGATTTGTGCAGTCCTTTGAGACATTTGTGATTTGGGGCTATATAAATAAACATTGATTGATTGATTGAATGAATACCGAATCGTTTTGAATCGGAAAAATATCGTTTTTGAATCGAGAATCAAATCGAATCAAAAAAATCGATATATTATCGAATCGTGACCCCAAGAATCGATATTGAATCGAATCGTGGGACACCCAAAGATTCACAGCCCTTCTAGTTACTATGGTAATCTAATTAGTTACTTTGGTAACTTAATTAGTTACTATGGTAATCTAATTAGTTACTATGATCATCTACGTCACAGCAGCTCCGACGAGGCACCATGCATTGTGGGCTGGAAGCGTTTCCACAAATGCGGAAGGAGATTTTCACAACAAAGTTCTAAAGCTTTGTTTGATTGATTGATTGATTGATTGATACTTTTATTAGTAGATTGCACAGTACAGTACATATTCCGTACAATTGATCACTAAATGGTAACACCCCAATAAGTTTTTCAACTTGTTTAAGTCGGGTCCACGTTAATCAATTCATGGTACAAATATATACTATCAACATAATACAGTCATCACACAGGTTAAACATCATAGTATATACATTGAATTATTTACATTATTTACTATACAGGGGGTGGGATGAGGAACTTTGGTTGATATCAGTACTTTGGTCATCAACAATTGCATCAACAGAGAAATGTGGACATTGAAACGGTGTAAGTCTTATTTAGTAGGATATGTACAGCCAGCAGAGAACATAGTGAGTTCAGATAGCATAAGAACAAGTATATACATTAGAAATACATTTTATTATTTACATTAGGTTGTTTATAGTCCGGGGAGATAGGATGTGAATGGAGGAGGGTATTAGTAAAGTGTTGAAGTTGCTTGGAGGTGTTGTTTTAAAGCGGTTTTGAAGGAATATAGAGATGCACTTACTTTTACACCTGTTGGGAGTGCATTCCACATTGATGTGGCATAGAAAGAGAATGAGTTGGATCGGAATCTGGGTTTAACGTGGTTTGTGGAGCTCCCCCTGGTGTTGTGATTATGGCGGAAGTAGTTTGACATGTACTTCGGTATCAGGGAGGTGTAGCGGATTTTATAAACTAGGCTCAGTGCAAGTTGTTTTACTCTGTCCTCCACCCTGAGCCAGCCCACTTTGGGGAAGTGGGTTGGAGTGAGGTGTGATCTGGGGTGGAGGTCTAAAAGTAGCCGGACTAGCTTATTCTGGGATGTTTGGAGTCTAGATTTGAGGGTTTTGGAGGTGCTGGGGTACCAGGAGGTGCAAGCGTAATCGAAAAAAGGTTGAATGAGAGTTCCTGCTAGAATCCTCATGGTGCTTTTGTTGACCAGAGAGGAGATTCTGTAGAGGAATCTCGTTCTTTGGTTAACCTTTTTGATCACCTTGGTTGCCATTTTACCACAGGAAAGATTAGCCCTAGAATGGAACCTAGGTAGGCGATCTCATCTTTCAATCAATCAATCAATCAATGTTTATTTATATAGCCCCAAATCACAAATGTCTCAAAGGACTGCACAAATCATTACGACTACAACATCCTCGGAAGAACCCACAAAAGGGCAAGGAAAACTCACACCCAGTGGGCAGGGAGAATTCACATCCAGTGGGACGCCAGTGACAATGCTGACTATGAGAAACCTTGGAGAGGACCTCAGATGTGGGCAACCCCCCCCCCTCTAGGGGACCGAAAGCAATGGATGTCGAGCGGGTCTAACATGATACTGTGAAAGTTCAATCCATAGTGGCTCCAACACAGCCGCGAGAGTTCAGTTCAAGCGGATCCAAGACAGCAGCGAGAGTCCCGTCCACAGGAAACCATCTCAAGCGGAGGCGGATCAGCAGCGTAGAGATGTCCCCAACCGATACAGGCGAGCGGTCCATCCTGGGTCTCGACTCTGGACAGCCAGTACTTTAACCATGGTCATCGGACCGGACCCCCTCCACAAGGGAGGGGGGGACATAGGAGAAAGAAAAGAAGCGGCAGATCAACTGGTCTAAAAAGGAGGTCTATTTAAAGGCTAGAGTATACAGATGAGTTTTAAGGTGATAACAATGTCACCCCACTTTTATAGTGAAGTCACTGACCTTCTTAAGTTTGATATGG
Source organism: Nerophis ophidion (assembly GCF_033978795.1). NCBI lineage: Eukaryota > Metazoa > Chordata > Actinopteri > Syngnathiformes > Syngnathidae > Nerophis > Nerophis ophidion. Next base: position 14,395,629 of record NC_084624.1, on the reverse strand, counting down.
GACCCAAATAGGATGGATTCCGTTTTACCAAAGTGTATGGATAGCTTGTTGTCGGCGAGCCAGGTGCAAATATTAAGGAGTTCAGCACTGAGGGTTTGTTCCACCTGTGACTTGTCCTTGCCAGATACCAGCAGGGCCGAGTCATCCGCAAACAGGAACAATTCACAGTGGCATGCTGATGACATGTCATTTACGTATATTAAGAACAGTAAAGGCCCTAATATACTGCCTTGGGGGACTCCACAGCTTCCTGAGAGGGGAGGGGACACGGTGCCGTTCACCTCTACCACCTGTTTCCTACCCTCCAAGTGAGATTGCATCCAGCTCGATGAGGTTTCATCGAATCCGATTGCTCGGAGCTTATCCAACAGTATAGCGATTGTGATTTATAGAATAGAATAGAAAGTATTTTATTGATCCCTGGGGACAATTCAGCAAATATCAGGTATATCAGATTGTAGGTGGGTTTATTTTGTACCCTTCGCGGTCATATTTCACTGTTTGTTGCATTTTTGTTGCGTTTCACTTGATTGTAAAATATGCCGATCGAAAGCGGGCGTGACATTCACATTTTGTCAATATTCAGTGTTTTATCGTTCTTAGAAAAATGTAAAATTCTATTACGTTTTTTAAGGCGGTCAGTCATAACGTTTTTAGCATTCAATCAGACATTATCGTGAGGTTTTGTATTAGTGTTCTTAAAAATACAAACCCCGTTTCCATATGAGTTGGGAAATTGTGTTAGATGTAAATATAAACGGAATACAATGATTTGCAAATCATTTTCAACCCATATTCAGTTGAATATGCTACAAAGACAACATATTTGATGTTAAAAATGATAAACATTTTTTTTTTGTTGCAAATAACCATTAACTTTGGAATTTGATGCCAGCAACAAGTGACAAAGAATTTGGGAAAGGTGGCAATAAATACTGATAAAATTGAGGAATGCTCATCAAACACTTATATGGAACATCCCACAGGTGTGCAGGCTAATTGGGAACAGGTGGGTGCCATGATTGGGTATAAAAGCAGATTCCATGAAATGCTAAGTAATTCACAAACGAGGATGGGATGAGGGTCACCACTTTGTAAGCAAATTGTCGAACAGTTTTACAACAACATTTCTCAACGAGCTATTGCAAGAAATTTAGGGATTTTACCATCTACGGTCCGTAAAATCATCAAAAGATTCAGAGAATCTGGAGAAATCACTGCACGTAAGCGATGATATTACGGACCTTTGATCCCTCAGGCGGTACTGCATCAAAAACCGACATCAGTGTGTAAAGGATAACACCACATGGGCTCAGGAACACTTCATAAAACCACTGTCAGTAACTACAGTTGGTCGCTACATCTGTAAGTGCAAGTTAAAACTCTACTATGCAAAGCCAAACCTATTTATCAACAACGCCCTGAAACGCCACTGGCTTCACTGGGCCCGAGCTCATCTAAGATGGACTGATGCAAAATGGAAAAGTGTTCTGTGGTCAGACGAGTCCACATTTCAAATTATATTTGGAAACAGAGGACGTGGTGTCCTCCAGAACAAAGAGGAAAATAACCATTCGGATTGTTATAAGCGCAAATTTCAAAAGCCAGCATCTGTGATGGTATGGGGGTGTATTAGTGCCCAAGGCATGGGTAACTTACACATCTGGGAAGGCACCATTAATGCTGAATTGTTCATACAGGTTTTGGGGCAACGTATGTTGTCATCCAAGCAACGTTATTATGGATGCCCCTGCTTATTTCAGCAAGACATTGCCAAGCCAAGTGTTATAACAGCGTGGTTTCGTAGTTACTTTCCTGGCCCGCTTGCTGTCCAGACCTGTCTCCCATGGAAAATGTGTAGCGCATTATGAAGCGTAAAATACGACAGCGGAGACCCGGGACTTTTGAACGACTGAAGCTCTACATAAAACAAGAATGGCAAAGAATTCCACTTTCAAAGCTTCAACATTTAGTTTCCTCAGTTCCCAAACGTTTATTGAGTGTTGTTATAAGAGAAGGCTTCACGGTGGAAGAGGGGTTAGTGCCGTGGTCCCCAACCACCGGGCCGCGGCCCGGTACCAGGCCGTGGCCTGATTGGTACCGGGCCGCAGAAGAATTTTTTTATTCATTTTTATTTAAAAAAATAATAATAATACTAATTTTTATTTTTTTATTAAATCAACATAAAAAAACCACAATATACACTTACAATTAGTGCACCAACCACAAAAACCTCCCTTTTTAATGACAAAAACGTCCCTTTTTCATGACAAAGGGACAAATTATTAAGCGTTGACCGGCCTGCGGATACAAAAAGGTTGGGGACCACTGGGTTAGTGCGTCTGCCTCACAATACGAAGTACCTGCAGTCCTGGGTTCAAATCCAGGCTCGGGATTTTTCTGTGTGGAGTTTGCATGTTCTCCCCGTAAATGCGTGGGTTCCCTCCTCCCACTTCCAAAGACATGCACCTGGGGATAGGTTGATTGGCAACACTAAATTGGCCCTAGCTTTTGAATGTGAGTGTGAATGTTGTCTGTCTATCTGTGTTGGCCCTGCGATGAGGTAGCGATTTGTCCAGGGTGTACACCGCCTTCCGCCCGATTGTAGCTGAGATAGGCGCCAGTGCCCCCTACGACTCCAAAAGGGAATAAGCGGTAGGAAATGGATGGAAGGGTTAAAAGAGGTGATGTAACACAGTGGTGAACATGCCCTTTCCCAACTACTTTGGCACGTGTTGCAGCCATGAAATTCTAAGTTGATTATTATTTGCAAAAAAAAAACAAGTTTATGAGTTTGAACGTCAAATATGTTGTCTTTGTAGTGCATTCAACTGAATATGGGTTGAAAAGGATTTGCAAATCATTGTATTCCGTTTATATTTACATCTAACACAATTTCCCAACTCGTATGGAAATGGGGTTTCCATCCATCCATTTTCTAACGCTTATTCCCTTTTTGGGGTCGCGGGGGGCGCTGGCGCCTATCTCAGCTACAATCGGGCGGAAGGCGGGGTACAACCTGGACAAGTCGCCACCTCATCACAGGGCGAAATGGGGTTTGTGTGACATTCAAAATACAAAAATGCGTGAAGATCATTTAAGTATAGAGAAAGTTATGTGCTGAGGTGGCAGAGGGGTTAGTGCATCTGCCTCACAATACGAAGGTCCTGCAATCCTGGGTTCAAATCCAGGCTCGGGATCTTTCTGTGTGGAGTTTGCATGCTCTACCCGTGAATGCGTGGGTTCCCTCCGAGTACTCCGGCTTCCTCCCATGCCCCTGGGGGTAGGTTGATTGGCAACACTAAATTGGCCCTAGCTTTCTGAATGTGAGTGTGAATGTTGTCTGTCTATCTGTGTTGGCCCTGCGATGAGGTGGCGATTTGTCCAGGGTGTACACCGCCTTCCGCCCGATTGTAGCTGAGATAGGCGCCAGTGCCCCCTGCGACCCCAAAAGGGAATAAGCGGTAGAAAATGGAAGGAAGGGTTAAAAGAGGTGATGTAACATGCCCTTTCCCAACTACTTTGGCACGTGTTGCCCTTTCCCAACTTCTTTGGCACGTGTTGCAGCCATGAAATTCTAAGTTAATTATTATTTGCAACAAAAAAAAACAAGTTTATGAGTTTGAACATCAAATATCTTGTCTTTGTAGTGCATTCAATTGAATATGGGTTAAAAAGGATTTGCAAATCGTTGTATTCTGTTTATATTTACATCTAACACAATTTCCCAACTCATACGGAAACGGGGTTTGTATGACATTCAAAATATAAAAATGCGTGAAGATCATTTAAGTATAGAGAAAGTTATGTGCTGATGCTTAGACTTTATTGACCCTTTCACTAGATTGACCGGCTCAAGATGGCGGCCATGCGGCTCGTCAGCAGCGGCCGATGCGGCGTTTATACGTAAGATGGCTATGCCTTTTACTGCAAGGCTGTGTCCCAGCCAACCAATCAGGAGCGGGGGACTGGACGACTGTGCGTCACGTGACAACCAGCTCCCCCGCCCCTCCCGTCTTGTGTGCGTGTATATGCGCGTGATGCTAGCGTCTTATTCATTCTCCAGCAAAGCTGCTTCGCGCCTACATTGATGCTTCATTCACACACACTTAAAACTAAAAAAAAAAACATCGCTTAGCAACGAACCAAATCTTTAGAGAAGAAGCCAGGTTGAGCGTTCATCACAGAACAGCTAGTTTTTTACCCCGAAGAGCCACAATGAAAACCAAATTTATAAACGGGGTTTCTTCCTCGCCCTCCATGTCGCTGGGCCTGCTGGTCGCCGACAGTGTCCTGCAGGTCCAGCCCGACACCCAGGACGACTGGAAGGACCTGACCCGCCCCGACAGCCCCGACCGGGACACACGGACGATGGCATACCGCTGGTGTAAAGAGTTCCTCAACGGAGCCTGGAGAACCCTGGCAGAGGACGACTTCGACATCACCATCATTAGGTACCCCTTCAGAATAATGTTCGTCTTAGCCATAGACATACATGAGGTTTAAACGCACATGCTTTTATTTTGAAAAGGGATTGAGGCCGTGTTCGGTTCAATTGGAATATATACAAAGACTGTGAAGATGTACAAGGGTTATCAAAGTGATGATGTCATGCCTGTAATCACGGTGACGTCAGAGCAAAGACAATTGACCGAATGATTGTAATGATTTTTTTATTAATTTTTTTGTAATTGTAAATGATCTAAAGATAATTTTTAGGCCCTTGCTTACTGTGCCCGTTCAGAGTTTGGGTAACCCTCAACCTGTTTTATTAAAGGCTTTAAAGCACGGGTGTCAAACTCTGGCCCGCAGGCCAAATTTTGCCCGCCATGTAATAGGGCTGGGCGTATCGATACCAAGTATTGGTATCGTATCGATACTGGCATGATGGTATCGATACTTCACCAAATCAAGCGAATCATTCCGATTTAAAAAAAAATGTGAGCGCAAGCGCAGCGCTCCTCACCACTCCACCCTCCTCCCTAGTGATGGGTCGCGAACTAAAAACACTTTAAAATTTCATCTTCAACCCAAAATAAAATCAAATAAATACACATCAGTATAATTCGCTCCGAGGTTTACTCGGACACGTGCGTTTCCAGTGCGACTTAATGTCCATCCATTTTCTACCGCTTATTCCCTTTTGGGGTCGCGGGGGACGCTGGCGCCTATCTCAGCTACAATCGGGCGGAAGGCGGGGTACACCCTGGACAAGTCGCCACTTCATCGCAGGGCCAACACAGATAGACAGACAACTTTCACACTCACATTCACACACTAGGGCCAATTTTTAGTGTCGACTTAATGTCTCGGCTGTAAACTGTAAAGTATTTTTATTGCACTAAAATAACGATAAGAATTTCTCAGTTCTTTTGTTTTGTGTTCATTTTTTACAACTGTTTAATTATTAGTATTTTCTTTTTTTACTTAAGTTCTTGTGTGTTGTGAGGCGACTAGCCAAGTTCAGTATTTGTTTTCACCTTATTTGCACTATTTACTTTATTGTAATTGATATTATCACTTTTTTATTTGAATTTCTCAGTTCTTTTGTTTTGTGTTCATGTTTACAACTTTGTTCAATAACTAGAGTTTTGTTATTTACCTTAATTGTTTGTGTGTTTTGGGGCGACAAGCCAGGTTCAGTAGTTGTTTGCACCTTATTTGCATTACTTTATTGCTATTGATATTTGTAATACATATTTTATTTGATGACTTAAATCGTTGTCCTGTGTTGTATTATTATCATTATCAATTAATAAAGGCAAAAGTACAAATTTGTTTTTCAAAAGTATCGGTACCCCGATGTCCCCCCCCATCAGATGACTACACTTCCGGTATCGGTATCAGTATCGGCGATACTGGCCGGTATTGTATCGGATCGGTATCGATACCCAAATTTGCGATATCGATTCATTTTGTCCCTTGAGACAATCTTAAATACAGTCATACAGGTCACACTGAGGGTGGCCGTATAAACAATTTTAACACTGTTACAAATATGCACCACACTGTGAACCCACACCAAACAAGAATGACAAACACATTTCGGCAGAACATCCGCACTGTAACGCAACATCAACACAACAGAACAAATACCCAGAACCCCCTGCAGCACTAACTCTTCTGGGACACTACAATATATACCCCTGCTACCAACAAACCTCGATTTTGCATGTCACTATAAAGTTATATAAGCCTTGTTTGTTCAATATTCAATGCAAAACTTGTTTGGGTCCCTATTAAAAGGTTAAGTTGTTCAACTTTGGCCCGCGGCTTTGTTCAGTTTAGAATTTTGGCCCACTCTGTATTTGAGTTTGACACCCCTGGTTTAAAGCAGTGGTTCTTAACCTGGGTTCGATCGAACCCTTGGGCAGAGTTTTTCAAACACTGTGCCGCGGCACACTAGTGCAGTGGTTCTCAACCTTTTTTCAGTGATGTACCCCCTGTGAAATATTTTTTTTATTCAAGTACCCCCTAATCCAGGGTTAGGGAACCTATGGCTCTAGAGCAGGGGTTGTGGTCTTTCTTGAACAATTTGGAAAAAAAAATATAAAAATAACTAAAAACTTGTTGAAAAATAAACAAGTGATTCAATTATAAATAAATATTTCTACACATAGAAGTAATCATCAACTTAAAGTGCCCTCTTTGGGGATTGTAATAGAGATCCATCTGGATTCATCAACTTAATTCTAAACATTTTTTCACAAAAAAAGAAATCTTTAACATAAATATTTATGGAACATGTCCACAAAAAAATGTAGCTGTCAACACTGAATGTTGGATTGTTGCATTTCTTTTCACAGTTTATGAAGTTCCATTCTTATTTTGTTGAAGTATTATTCAATAAATATATTTATAAAGGATTTTTGAAGTGTTGCCATTTTTAGAATATTTTTGAAAAATCTCACGTACCCCTTGGTATACCTTCAAGTACCCCCAGGGGTACGCGTACCCCCATTTGAGAACCACTGATCTAGAGATTTAAAACTTGCAAAATAATAAAAATTATAATACTGAATAATGACACATTTTTAATATTTTTTTTAACCAAAACCCTTTGGGGTCCCCGGGATCATAACTGAGTGGAGGCCTAAATGTATATTTTTATACATATATTGTATTGGTTTTTAAAATAAAAATGATGAAAATGGCCCCCACTTGTTCTGATTTTTCAGTGTGCGGTGGACACCCCTGGCTTAACACGATTATTATGATTAATTCCGCTAGTAAGCACAGAGCTAAGAGTAACGTTCAAAATACAAAACATTCTCATGCATTTTATCCATCCATCCGTTTCCTACCAGACTTGTTCAAGAAGTCGCATTAATGGTAAGAAGTATTTGATTTATTATTGGTTAACTTCAGAATAAGAATGCTATTAAAACAAATAAGGGATTTATTATACTCTAAACATGTTGGTCTTACTTAAAAATGCACACATTTAGTTGTATTCAGTGTTAAAAAATATTACATGGCTCTCACGGAAATACGTTTTAAAATATTTGGCTTTCATGGCTCTCTCAGCCAAAAAGGTTCCCGACCCCTGTTCTAGAGCCAGATGTGGCTCTTTTGATGACTGCATCTGGCTCTCAGATAAATCTTAGCTGACATTGCTTAACACGATAAGTAATGAATAATTCTGCTGGTAATCACAGAGTTAAAAATAAAACATTCTCATGCGTTTTAATCCATCCATCCGTTTTCTACCCCACCTGTCCGAGAAGTCGCATTAATGGTAAGAAGCATGTTACTTATTATTGAACGGGACAAACGGTACACAATGGATGGATGGATGGATGGTTGGTTGAGACGCATTATACTCTAAAAATGTTGGTCTTACTTAAAAATGCACGCATTTAGTTGTATTGAGTGTTAACATTTTTATATGGCTCTCACGGAAATACATTTTAAAATATTTGCCTTTCAAGGCTCTCTCGGCCAAAAAGGTTCCCGACCCCTGCCCTAATCAGAGCAAAGCAGTTTTGGTTGAAAAAAAGAGATAAAGAAGTAAAATACAGCACTATGTCATCAGTTTCTGATTTATTAAATTGTATAACAGTGCAAAATATTGCTAATTTGTTGTGGTATTTCTTGAACTATTTGGAAAAAATATATATAAAAAATAACTAAAAACTAGCTGAAAAATAAACAAGTGATTTAATTATAAATAAAGATTTCTACACATAGAAGTAATCATCAACTTAAAGCGCCCTCTTTTGGGGATTGAAATAGAGATCCATCTGGATTTATCAACTTCATTCTAAACATTTCTTCACAAAAATAGAAATCTTTAACATCAATATTTATGGAACATGTCCACAAAAAATCTAGCTGTCAACACTGAATATTGCATTGCTGCATTTCTTTTCACAGTTTATGAACTTACATTTATATTTTGTTGGAAGTATTATTCAATATTTCTAAAGGATTTTTGAATTGTTGCTATTTTTAGAATATTAAAAAAAAATCTCACGTACTCCTTGGCATACCTTCAAGTACCCCCAGGGGTACACGTACCCCCATTTGAGAACCACTGCACTAGTGGGCCGTGAGATACAGTCGGGTGTGCCGTGAGAGATTATCTCATTTCACCTATTTGGGTTAAAATATTTTTTGTAAACCAGTAATTATAGTCTGTAAATGATGTGTTGTTGTTGAGTGTCGGTGCTGTCTAGAGCTCGGCAGAGTAACCGTGTAATACTCTTCCATATCAGTAGGTGGCAGCCGGTAGCTTATTGCTTTGTAAATGTTGTAAACAGCGGGAGGCAGTGTGCAGGTAAAAAGGTGTCTAATGCTTAAACCAAAAATAAACCAAAGGTGAGTATTCTAAAAAAAGGCATCGAAGCTTAGGGACGGCTATTCAGAACGGAATTAAAACTAAACTGACTACAAAGTAAACGAAAACAGAATGCTGGACGACAGCAAAGACTTACTGCGGAGCAAAGACGGCGTCCACAATGTACACCCGAACATGACATGACAATCAACATTGTCCCCACAAAGAAGGATAATCCATCCATTTTCTACTGCTTATTCCCTTCACAGGTTAAAAACAACCGAAATATTCTTGATTGCTAAAACAAAGTAGATGCGGGAAATATCGCTCAAAGGAAGACATGAAATGGGGCGGTTTAGCTCGGTTGGTAGAGCGGCCGTGTCAGCAACTTGACTTTTTACTGTCAACTTGAGGTTCGTTTTTTAGCGATTTCTGCTGGCGGTGCGCCTCAGGATTTTTTCAATGCAAAAAATGTGCGTTGTCTCAAAAAAGGTTGAAAAACGCTGCCCTAGGGGTTCGGTGAGTCGGCCTCAAGACACATCCGACTCATCCATACTTGCCAACTTTGAGACCTCCGAATTCAGGAGATGGGGGGGGGGGGGGGGGGGGGTCTTGGTGGTAGCGGGGGTGTATATTGTAGATCCCGGAAGAGTTAGTGCTGCCAGGGATTTTGCGTATTTGTTCTGTAACTTGCGGTGAGGATTTTCTCCCGAAATGTGTTTGTCAGTTTTGTTTGGTGTGGGTTCACTGTGTGGTGCATATTTGTAACAGTGTTAATGTTGTTTATACGGCCACCCTCAGAGTGACCTGTATGGCTGTTGACCAAGTATGCTTTGCATTCACTTATGTCTGTGTAAAAGCCACATAAATTATGTGAAAGCGGACGTGACGACAGGTTGTAGAGAACGCTAAAGGAGAATGGTTGCCCCGGGAGATTTTCGGGAGGGGCACTGAAATTCGGGATTCTCCCGGAAAAATCGGCAGGGTTGGCAGGTATGGACTCGTCGTGTAAATAAAAACTTCTCCATATCGGCGTATCGTGGATACGGCAACTGCGGAAGTCACACTGATTTGCAGGTGTGTAATTTGTTGTGAGTTCATGCACGGTTCATTTTGTACACCCGGTAAAAAAAACATAACTTTGTCATGAATTTGAAAAATTTTTTTTTTTTTATTTCACAAAAGAAGGGTTCGGTGAATGCACGTATGAAACTGGTGGGGTTCGGAACCTCAAACAAGGTTAAGAACCACTGCTTTAAAGGCCTAATGAAACCCACTACTACCGACCAGGCAGTCTGATAGTTTATATATTAATGATGAAATATTAACATTGCAACACATGCCAATACGGCCTTTTTAGTTTACTAAATTAAAATTTTAAATTTCCCGCGGAGTTTCTTGTTGAAAACGTTCCAGAATGATGACGCGTGCGCGTGGCGTCACGGACTGTAGGGGACATATTAGCCCAGCACCATTTGCGGCTAAAAGTCGTCTATTTTCATCGCGCAATTACACAGTATCCTGGACATCTGTGTTGCTGAATCTTTTGCAATTTGTTCAAGTAATAATGGAGAAGTCAAAGTAGAAAGATGGAGGTGGGAAGCTTTAGCCTTTAGCCACACAAACACAGAGTGTTCTTCTTAACTGTCTATGCAACGTCAAGGCTCGGTTAGCCCAGAATTTTTTAATAATGAATGAGGGAAAAACGTAAATTTTAGTTTTTGGTCCGGCCCTCACTGACTTGGGACCATTGCAATATTATGTGCATCCCAAAGTCACCAGCCTTGGCGTCACTATAGACAGCGATTTTAAACTAGACAAACAAGTCAATGGCGTTTTAAAATCGTCTTTTTAGCACCTTCGTCTTTTAGTAAAGGTTAAACCGTTTTTACCTTTTAACCTTTTTGAACAAGTCGTGCATGCTTTTATTTCAAGTCGCCTGGACTACTGCAATGCACTTTATGCTGGCATTAGCCAAAAAAGTCTCTCCCGGTTGCAGTTAGTCCAGAACGCGGCAGCACAACTTTTAACAGGGGCCAGGAAACGCCAGCATATAACCCCAATTCTTTAGAGTTTGCACGGGCTCCGTGTTCATTTTAGAATTGATTTGAAAACATTGCTGTTTGTTTTTAAAGCTTTACATGGACTGGCACCTCAATATATCTCGGACCTCATCCAAATGTACATTCCTGCGCGCGCTCTGAGGTCCGAGAGCCAGTTCCAGCTCATGGTGCCCAAGACCAGACTTAAGACCAGAGGAGACAGGGCCTTCTCTGTGGTCGGCCCTAAGCTCTGGAACACTCTGCCGCTCCATGTTCAAACTGCTTCCACAGTGGAGTGTTTTAAGTCTCGTCTTAAGACCCACTTTTATTCTTTGGCTTTTAACACTACGTGAGTTGTGTGGTCCTCTATTGTCCTCTGTGTTTTTTACACACTTTGATTTACTGTTTTAATTGATTTTACCCTTTAAAATAGTTTTTAATCATATTTGTTTTTATATTGTTTTTATTGGTTTTATATTTATTTATTTTTTGTTTTTATTCAGTCATTGGTGGAGCATAATATTGTTGTTTTTTTTTTTTTTAAATATTGTTTTTAACATGGCTGTGCAGCACTTTGGAAACGTTATTGTTGTTTAAATGTGCTATATGAATAAAGTGGAATGGATTGGATTGGATTAGTGTTTCCTTGTTTAAAATTCCCGGAGGTGAAGCTTTACTATGGATCAGAGCGGTCAAGCGAATATGGTTCCCGATCACTTGTCAACCGGCAGGTTTCGGTGAGAAAATTGTGGTAAGAAGTCGCCTCTTACCGGAGATCTGTGGAGTTTGTGGAGTCCTTGTATCTGCCGTTGACTTCCCTCAGACACTGGCCTCAAGACACCCGTGGACACACCCCTCTGACTATCAGGTACTATTTAATCTCACTAAAACACTAGCAACACAATAGAAAGATAAGCGATTTCCCAGAATTATCCTTGTAAATATGTCTAAAAACATCTGAAGCCGTCCCAATTCAATCGCCGTTTTTTTTCTTCTAGTCCTTCGCTATCAATATCATCATCCACAAATCTTTCATCCTCGCTCAAATTAATGGGGAAGTTGTCGCTTTCTCGGTCCGATTAGCTTTTGCTGCTGGAGGCTCCCATTTTAAACAATGCGAGGACGTGAGGAGCCCTCACCTTTGTGACGTCATCGTCTGCGTCTTCCGGTAAAGGCAAGGCTTTCTTATTAGCGACCAAAAGTTGCGAACTTTATCGTGGATGTTCTCTACTAAATCCTTTCAGCAAAAATATGGCAATATCGCGAAATGATCAAGTATGACATAAAATGGACCTGCTATCCCCGTTTAAATAAGAAAATCGCATTTCATACTTAAACAAACTTTATTGATCTACGAGGGAAATTGTTCCACACTGTAGCTCAGTTTCTAAGGACAGAAAGGGTAAGGATGGAAAGGATGATGCAGATATTAAGTAGACTAAAAATGTACCATTGTAGTAATACAAAATATAACATATATGTCACAATTATATATTATATATAGAGTATATGATATATTGTTATTATATTATATTTTTATATATTTTTTTAGTAAGTTAAGTAAATTCTTTTTTTTTCCCTTTTTGAATCATAATAATAATAATAGATTTTATTTGTAAAAATAACTTTACATTGAGAAAACAACCTCAAAGTGCTACAGTGTTTGAAAAAATAATAAAATAAAAATGTAATAAAAAATACATAAAATATAAAAAACTAGAACAACCTAGTAGCTAGAACTAGTATCCATATATCTATAAAAAGTTTTTTTTTTTTTTTTTTTAAACAGGGTTTTTAATCCATTCATCCATCCATTTTCTACCGCTTATCCCCTTTTGGGGTCGCGGGGGGCGCCGGCGCCTATCTCAACTACAATCGGGCGGAAGCCTTTTTAGGTTTTTAAGCCTTTTTTGAAAGCATCCACAGTCTGAGGTGCCCTCAGGTGGTCAGGGAGAGCCTTCCACAGACTGGGAGCAGCGTAGCAGAAAGCCCAGTCTCCCATAGTCCGTAGTTTTGTCCTTGGAGGTTGGAGGAGGTTTGCCTTTTTGTAGCGGAGGTGTCGTGTGGAGGATTTGGGGGTGAGTAGTTCTTCGAGGTAGAGGGGGGCATTTCTATGGAGGCACTGGTGAGTTAGCAGGGAGACTTTGTATTCAATCCTGAGAATGCTTCTTATGGCACAGTGATGCGACCAGACAGGCTCTGCTTCTTCCCAATCAATCCTTTTGGACAGTTGATCACTTGAGCAAAAAATATGTTCTTGTAAAGTTTTTAATTAATTGCATGGATTATTTTGAACAATTCTGAATATGACAATTAGACAGCTGGTACGTAATGAGCATTACATAATTGTACTTTCTGAATTCTCACATTTATCATCCTAATTGCAGTGGACTACACACGTTCTTCTAAGACAGCAGGTTGACGGTTTCAACCCTGACCGTGTATTCCCCTAAATCAGGGGTCGGCAACTCAAAATGTTGAAAGAGCCATATTGGAACAAAAATACCCCAAAAAATCTGTCTGTAGCCACAACAAATTAAAAGCCTTCTATAAATGTTACGATGGCGGCAACACGTAAGTAACCTACTATCAAAATAACTGTGTCGCAGGCTGACACAAATCTTCGTTGACAAAAATGTTAAAATGTAATATGTATATGGAGAGGAGACAGCAGATTGGGATACTCGTCACTGTCCTTGACGCAGTTTTTCGAGAGGATTCTGCTGGAATATTTCAGTTAATGCTTTGGAGAAGGCAGCAAATGAGGAACTTGTTGCAGCATGACACTTCCATTCCTACGTTGGCCCAGACTCCAGCACGACCAGAGTGGTCAGAAATAGCAAATGCAACTTTTGCTTGCTCGGTGATGATAGCGGCAGCTAGAAGCTCAAAGTGAATTTCGCATTGTCTATCTTACCGGTTAATCTCTTTGGACGGGATAGCTGTGAGCAGACTGCAAGAGGGGCTTAGGCAGGGGGAGTAACTTGGCTGGCACGGGTCCGGTGCATGTGATTGTGGCAAGCATAGAGTTGAGGCGTTCCATTATGGCATCTTGTTGTTTTGACAAACCTTGGAGGCCAGTACCCATAGCGTTGAGCTGGTCCTCTTGGTGAGTCAGACGTCGAGCCTGATTACACAGCGCATACTTTTATCGGGGTCTGTTTCCGCAGTTAACATCTCTTTGGATGGTGTCTTCTGTAACGATTCGTCAGTGCGTGGATCCAGAGACAGAAGCCAGATAGCATTTTTGCGATTTCTTTATTCCTAAGGTAGGCAAAAACAGGACAAAACTAAAGGTGATAGTGACAGTGGGAGTTTACACATCATGGAATAAGGAAAAATAACAATGAAGCGAAAGGCTGAAACTAGACAGGAGACAAATAATTGGGCAAACAAGGATAAAGGGGAGGACGCCGGTCTTTTTAGAGCAGACCTGGGTAAATTAAGGTCACATGCAGCCCGTTAAGCTTTTCAATCTGGCCCGCCGGACATTTCCAAATAAGTTTTGGGGATCTTTAAAGGGGATCATTATCACCAGACCTATCTAAGCGTCAATATATACCATGATGGTGCAGAAAAAAGACCATATATTTTTTTAACCGATTTCCGAACTCTAAATGGGTGAATTTTGGCCAATTAAACGCCTTTCTGTTTATCGCTCTTTTTGCGATGACGTCAGAACGTGACGTCTCCGAGGTAATACAGCCGCCATTTTCATTTTCCACACATTACAAACACCGGGTCTCATTGCTGTTATTTTCCGTTTTTTCGACTATTTTTTGGAACTTTGGAGACATCATGCCTCGTCGGTGTGTTGTCGGAGGGTGTAACAACACTAACAGGGAGGGATTCAAGTTACACCACTGGCCCGAAGATGCGAAAGTGTCTGCCGCCAGACCCCCATTGAATGTGCCAGAGTGTCTCCACATTTTACCGGCGATGACAGACATGGCACAGAGATGTATGGATAACCTGCAGATGCATTTGCAACGATAAATTCAACGAAATCACAAAGGTGAGTTTTGTTGATGTTGACTTATATGCTAATCAGACATATTTGGTCGCGGCGTGACTGCCAGCTAATGGATGCTAACATGCTATGCTAATCGACGCTAACATGCTATTTACCGGCGGTGCTAAAGCAGACATGGCACAGAGATGTATGGATAACCCGCAGATGCATTTGCAACTATAAAGTCAACGAATTCACAAAGGTGAGTTTTGTTGATGTTGACTGCCAGCTAATCGATGCTAACATGCTATGCTAATCGATGCTAACATGCTATTTACCGGCGGTGCTAAAGCAGACATGGCGCAGAGATGTATGGATAACCTGCAGATGCATTTGCAACTATATTACGTTTCCTTCCAGCCACATTTAATGCGAAAAAAACACTTACCAATCGACGGATTTAAGTTGCTCCAGAGTCACAAGATGCGAAAGTCCTGGTCGTTTGGTCCGCACATTATACTGGCGATGCAAACGCAGCTCTTCGGCTATGCTATGGCTATGAATAGCGTCAATAGCTATTCGCTCAATAGCTTCAGTTTCTTCTTCAATACTTTCATACTCCAACCATCCGTTTCAATACATGCGTAATCTGTTAAATCGCTTAAGTCGCTGAAATCCGAGTCTGAATCCGGGCTAATGTCGCTATATCTTGCTCCTGATATGCAGATGGTTGGGAGCACACCTCTGATGGTGCGCTCGGCTGATCTGGCCACTCTCTGCAGTCTGTTGCGGTCGTGTGCGGTGCTATTCCCATTCCAGGAGGTGATGTTTCCAAACATATTGGCAGCACTGTATGACGTCACAGGGAAATGGATAGTCGCATCGCAAATAGCGAAACTCAAGCACTTTAAAGCTTTTTTTAGGGCTATTCGGGGACTGGTACAATTTTGAAAAAAACTTCCAAAAATACAACAAGGCACTGGGAACTGATTTTTTATTGTTTTTAAAACTTTTGAAATTGTGATAATGTTCCCCTTTAAGATGGAAACTGTAGCTGCCATTATGATTTGCAGCCATGTTTTCTAATGAACGTAAGTCTTCAACTATACAAAGTATTTAAATGGTTGGAATCTGTGCTTGTGGATAATATACCAGTTACTATGGTAATTTACGTCACAGCAGCTCAGACGAGGAACCAAGAACTGCGGGCGGGAAGCGATTCTACAGACGCGGAAATTTTCACAACAAAGTTCTAAAGCTTAGTGATTTATAGAATATAATAGAAAGTACTTCCCTGGGGGAAATTCAGCAAATACCAGATATATCAGATTGTAGGTGGGTTTATTTTGTACCTTTCGTGTTTATATTTCACTGTTTGTTGCGTTTCACTTGATTGTATTATATGTCGATCGAAAGGGAGTGTGACATTCATATTTTGTCAATATTCAGTGTTTTATCGTTCATAGAAAAATGTAAAATTCCATCCATCCATCCATCATCTTCTGCTTATCCGAGGTCGGGTCGCGGGGGCAGCAGCCTAAGCAGGGAAGCCCAGACTTCCCTATCTCCAGCCACTTCGTCAGCCACCTGGGGCGGTTTAGCTCGGTTGGTAGAGCGGCCGTGCCAGCAACTGGAGGGTTGCAGGTTCGATTCCCGCTTCCGCCATCCTAGTCACTGCCGTTGTGTCCTTGAGCAAGACACTTTACCCACCTGCTCCTAGTGCCACCCACACTGGTTTGCATGTAACTTAGATATTGGGTTTCACTATGTAAAGCGCTTTGAGTCACTAGAGAAAAAGCGCTATATAAATATAATTCACTTCACTTCACTTCGTCTAGCTCTTCCCGGGGGATCCCGAGGCGTTCCCAGGCCAGCCGGGAGACATAGTCTTCCCAACGTATCCTGGGTCTTCCCCGTGGCCTCCTACCAGCTGGACGTGCCCTAAACACCTCCCTAGGGAGGCGTTCGGGTGGCATCCTGACCAGATGCCCGAACCACCTCATCTGGCTCCTCTCGATGTGGAGGAGCAGCGGCTTTACGTTGAGCTCCTCCCGGATGACAGAGCTTCTCACCCTATCTCTAAGGGAGAGCCCCGCCACCCGGCGGAGGAAACTCATTTCGGCCGCTTGTACCCGTGATCTTATCCTTTCGGTCATGACCCAAAGCTCATGACCATAGGTGAGGATGGGAACGTAGATCGACCGGTAAATTGAGAGCTTTGCCTTCCGGCTCAGCTCCTTCTTCACCACAACGGATCGATACAACGTCCGCATTACTGAAGACGCCGCACCGATCCGCCTGTCGATCTCACCATCCACTCTTCCCCCACTCGTGAACAAGACTCCTAGGTACTTGAACTCCTCCACTTGGGGCAGGGTCTCCTCCCCAACCCGGAGATGGTACTCCACCCTTTTCCGGGCGAGAACCATGGACTCGGACTTGGAGGTGCTGATTCTCATTCCGGTCGCTTCACACTCGGCTGCGAACCGATCCAGTGAGAGCTGAAGATCCCGGCCAGATGAAGCCATCAGGACTACATCATCTGCAAAAAACAGAGACCTAATCCCGTGGCCACCAAACCAGAACCCCTCAACGCCTTGGCTGCGCCTAGAAATTCTGTCCATAAAAGTTATGAACAGAATCGGTGACAAAGGACAGCCTTAGCGGAGTCCAACCCTCACTGGAAACGTGTCCGACTTACTGCCAGCAAAAAATTCCATTACGTTTTTTAAGGCGGTCCGTCATAAAGTTTTTAAGCATTCAATCAGACATTGTTGTGAGGTTTTATATCAGTGTTCCTAAAAATCGATATACTGGCCCCAAGACACATTTTTTTTCTCTAAACGTGGCCCCCGAGTCAAAATATTTGCCCAGGCCAGTTTAGAGAGTATAATCCCGAGCTAGAGGAGATCCTGAAGTATCAGATGTGAAAGTAGATACTCCCATCTGCCGCTACTCTGCTTAAATAGTCAACACTGCTTATTAATGCCAGCTGTGCCCAATTGCTCCGTGTCAGTGACACGCCCAACTGCACAGGAGAGAAAGGGAAAGGCGAGCACAGCAGAACCCCACAGTAGCAGGAGAATGTAACAGGAACTAACATTAAACTTTCATATTTAGGTGGGAGCCACAAAATATCGTCTCACGGTGCCGCAGTTAGCCTGTGGGCCGCAGGTTAAAGATCAATGCAACAGATCATTGGATAATTTTTACCACTATTTTAAAGGGGCTGTTTTCAACTTGCTCCCAGTTACATTTTTCAAAGCAAAAAATATAACAAAAACAGCACCGGCTAGCTTATGTTAGTTACTAGAGGGTTACTATTTTATCGTCATGTCGACCGCGGGTCGGGCGGTTGACATGACGATAAAATAGATTTTAATTAGATTCGGGCGGCGGTTGAACCATCCGGAAATATTTCATATACATGGTTCTGGGAATCGGTATCCTTTGCCATTCAAAGAGCCATTTAAGACCCGTGTCATAAAGCGAAGAAGACAATTGGGGACGTTATTATTCTCTTGAATGACTGCCGGCAGTCTCCCAGATAATAAGTGTTAGGGCGTGCTATGAAGCCATTGGCTTTGTCGCCTTCTACAACAGGTACGATCTGCTTGTCAGTCCAGCAACATGTTGTGTGTGGCTTCCGCGGCAACACGCACACGACTGCAAGGCATACTGGGTGACACAGAGTACACTAATAGTTGTGATATAAACAACTTTAACACTTACAAATATGCGCCACGCTGTGAAGCCACACAATACAAGATTGACAAACACATTTCGGGAGAACATCCTCACAGTAACACAACATAAACGCAACTCAACAAATACCCATAATCCTTTGTATCCGTTACACATCCTGAATATATTTTACCCCCCCATGCGTCTGTAAGGTGGGCGGGGTTGGGGCGCGGGGGTGTAACGGTACGTGTCTTTGTATTGAACCGTGTTTGGAATTAGAAGTCTTCACAAGCTGCTCTGCTTTCTGCCTCTGTCCGAGCAGTGAGCACTCAGCATTGTCCCGCCCACACAACCATCTGTTTGGTTACATATAAAGCCAATCAGCAGTGCGTATTCAGAGCGATGTAGTCAATGCTTTAGCGTGGAGCAGAGATATTCGTTTAACAGGGGAGCAGCGGACTCTACCCTAATTATACTACATACTTCCCAGTCACAACTATTACAAACATCACTATGAGCCCATTGACCTTCTAAAAATTTAAACTGCAGCTCAGCTATCTCACAGTGAGGTGAAGGCTAATTAGCTTTTAGCGTAACGTCAGCTCATTTTGCTGTGTGTGTGTTTGTGTGTGTGCGCGTGTGTGTGCGCGCGTGTGTGTGTGTGTGTGTTAGGAGCAGCAAAGCCCTGTCTGTATATTATTTCATTGAACTCCATTGTGTTTAGGGATGAATAGTCTCTCCTATTGCAATTGTACTATTTTTCAGCAATAGTTACATTAATCATTAGTAATGTAGCAGCCTAGTTTTGAATAGCAGGGTCCCTGCTATCACATGTTGATAAAAATACAACATTTACATAATAAAAGCCAACTACAGGCTTCCCAAATACTGTAATAAATTAAGCTTGATGAGTTGACATTAAACAGTTTCAATGGAAACTGTTTAATGTTGCACTTTTTATATGTAGAAGAAAGTTTTTATTCATTTTATTTAATCAAAACAACAACTTGAGGCAGTTTAATGTGTGCTGCTGTTCTTAAGAGCGCTTGACGGCCTAGCTTTGTAGTTTGTTTGCAAACTTTGCTGGCATTATAAAGTGGATGTTTAGACACTGTTTAGGGTCGGAGGGTGTGTGACACACAAAGTGGTGACGAGAGGCAGGACCGCCTTAACCTGGGGGGTTTGGGCTGTGGGGGTTTTGGTAGCCACCCCCAACCGGAGGTCAAACCTCAACGGCCCTCTCCCGCCCTGAAAACACAGTTTGGAAAAAAAAAAAAAGATTGTACTAAACAGAACAGAAACAATGCAAACATATAATTTTTAGAAATACATCTGTTCATAGGTTCAAGTTTATTTGCCACATGCAGACTACACCACAGTGAAATGCTTTTTTTCCCTGCTCTTCAGATATTGCGTATAGTGGGACCCAAACACTTGTTGCAGAATCTAATACACTAAATACAAAAAAATTTAATAGCTCTGATGTACATTAATTACAAGACAATTAAGTTGCAGAATAAGTCACAGAAATTATGGTAGGAAGGAAAAAATATGAAGGTGTCTACAGTTCTTTTGCAGTTGAGTAGTGACAGTAGTATAAACAAAGATAATGGAACAGTATGACTTCTTTATACCCTTTGTTTTTACATTATTTTACATGATTTACAATCAATGAATGAAAAGTATTGTAGTCCGGTAATTACAGTGGTAAGTAAAGTGTTTTTACATTATGTTTTACATTATTTATAGTCATTGAATGAAGAGTATTGCAGTCCGGTAATAACAGTGGTAAGTAAAGTGTTTTTACAATATTTACAGTCAGTGAAAGAAGAGTATTGTTCAAGATTCAAGATTGTGTGTTGTCATATGCACAGTTAAACAGTTTGCCGTACAATGAAAATCTTACTTTGCCCTTCAACAAGTCGCACGGTACTTGGCTAAAAATAAAAATACAAATGTATATACAAGGCACAGTAAGTACATAACATTATTGCACATTCTGATTGACAGTCAACAGTATTAATATGGAGGTGAGCTTGGGTAACAGCAGCAGTTAAAGAGTCTTTAGTGATCAAAGGTGAAAAGTGTCTACAGTGACGGTTCACAGTTCGGGGGTGGTCAAGGTAGATGTCTTTTGTTCAAAAAGACAAAGTAAACATGGGGAGGGGGGGGCGGGGGAGCTTGCATTCACAAGTTAGCATTCACAAGCCTGATGGCCTGTGGGTAGAAACTGTTTGTCTGTCTCGTAGTCCAGGATTTCAGGCTCCTGTATCGTCTGCCTGATGGTAGGAGGCTGAAGAGACTGTCCTGGGGGTGGTTACTGTCCTTTATGATGTTGTGTGCTCTCCTGGTGGCTCTGGTGGAGTACATGTCCTGTAGTGAGGGGAAGGCTGCTCCTGATATGTACTGAGCAGTTTTAAAGGGGAACATTATCACAATTTCAAAAGGGTTAAAAACAATAAAAATCAGTTCCCAGTGGCTTGTTGTATTTTTTGAATTTTTTTTTCAAAATTTTACCGGTCCCGGAATATCCCTAAAAAAACCTTTAAAGACACTACCCATTTTCCTGTGACGTCATACAGTGCTGCCAATGTAAACAAACAATGGCGAATATAGCACAGCAAGATATAGCGACATTAGCTCGGATTCAGACTCGGATTTGAGCGGCTTAAGCGATTCAACAGATTACGCATGTTTTGAAACGAATGGTTGGAGTATGAAAGTCTTGAAGAAGAAACTGAAGCTATTGAGCAAATAGCTATTGACGCTATTCATAGCCATAGCATGGCCGAATAGCTGCGTTAGCATCGCCGGTAAAATGTGCGGACCAAACAATCAGGACTTTCGCATCTTGTGACACTGGAGCAACTTAAATCCGTTGATTGGTAAGTGTTTTTTTCGCATTAAATATGGGTGGAAAGAAACATAATATAGTTGCAAATGCATCTGCAGGTTATCCATTCATCTCTGTGCTATGTCTGCTTTAGCACCGCCGGTAAATAACATGTTAGCATCGATTAGCGTAGCATGTTAGCATCGATTAGCTGGCAGTCACGCCACGACCAAATATGTCTGATTAGCACGTAAGTCAACAACATCAACAAAACTCACCTTTGTGATTTCGTTGACTTTATCATTGCAAATGCATCTGCAGGTTATCCATACATCTCTGTGCCATGTCTGTCATCGCCGGTAAAATGTGCAGACACTCCGGCACATTCAATGGGGGTCTGGCGGCAGATTTCTTGCCACTTTCGCATCTTCGGGCCAGTGGTGCAACTTGAATCCCTCCCTGTTAGTGTTGTTACACCCTCCGACAACACACCGACGAGGCATGATGTCTCCAAGGTTCCAAAAAATAGTCGAAAAAACTGAAAATAACAGAGCTGAGACCCGGTGTTTGCAATGTGTTGAAAATGAAAATGGCGGCTGTATTATCTCGGTGACGTCACGTTCTGACGTCATCGCCAAAAGAGCCATAAACAGAGAGGCGTTTAATTCGCCAAAATTCACCCATTTAGAGTTCGGAAATCGGTTAAAAAATATATGGTCTTTTTTCTGCTCCATCAAGGTATATATTGACGCTTACATAGGTCTGGTGATAATGTTCCCCTTTAATCACTCGCTGGAGTGCCTGCCTGTCCTTAGCAGTGCAGTTTCCATACCAGACCGTGATTGAACTGGTAAGGACACTCTCAACCGTACTTCTATAGAAGTTGCTGAGAATTTTGGGTGGCATACCAAATTTTCTCAGCCTTCTTAGGAAGTACAGTCGCTAGTCCGGTAATTACAGTGGTATGTAAAGTGATCTTGTGCGTGGGGTTTTGTGTAATGGTGATAAGTGTCAATCATCGATGCAGTTGAGCAGTCTGATGGCTTGGGGATGGAAGCTCCTCCTGAGTCCCTCTGTGTTGGCCCTGAGACTCTGGTAGCGCTTGCCTGACTGAAGCAGTGAGAAGAGGCAGTTGCCTGGGTGGCTAGGGTCCCTCACTATCCTCTTGGCCTTGGATCTACACCGCCTGGTGTAGATGTTGCAGATGGTTGGGAGCACACCTCTGATGGTGCGCTCGGCTGATCTGGCCACTCTGCAGTCTGTTGCGGTCGTGTGCGGTGCTATTCCCATTCCAGGAGGTGATGTTTCCAGTCATGACACTCTCTGTTGTGCATGAGTAGAAGTTTCTGAGGATCTTGTGGTTTAGCTTAAACTTCCTCAGTCTCCTGAGGAAGTACAGATGCTGTTGTGCCTTTTTCACCACTTTGTCTGTGTGTGTGGTCAAGGACAGGTCTTCTGATATTGTCACTCCAAGGTATTTGAAGGTGGTCAATCTCTCGACCGGCGTCCTTTTTACGCTAAGGGGACTGCAGTTCCTTGCCTCCCGTCTCCTAAAATTCACTATGATCTCCGTGGTCTTGCTGACGTTCAGGGCGAGGTGGTTCTCTTGACACCACAATGCCAGGTTCTTCACTTCACTCAGGTAGGCCGTCTCATCGTTTCTGGAGATCAGGCCCACCACAGCTGTGTCGTCAGCAAACTTCACAATGGAGTTGGTGGTGTTTTTCGCCACACAGTCATGTGTGTAGAGTGAATAGAGGAGGGGGCTCAGAACACAGCCCTGGGGGGCACCGGTGTTGAGGATAATGGGTGATGAGGTGCAGTTCCCTGCTCTCACCACTTGTAGTCTGCCTGTCAGGAAGTCCAGGACCTACTGACAGAGGGTTGAGTTCAAACCCAGGTCCTTGAGCTTGATGACAAGTTTGGATGGGACTATGGTGTTGAATGCTGAACTGTAGTCTAAGAACAGCATTCTCACATAGTTCCCCTGCCTTTTGTTCAGGTGTGTTGTGGCGGTATGCAATACATGTGCGATTGCATCGTCAGTTGACCTGTTTGGGCGGCATGCAAATTGCAGGGGGTCTATAGTGGGGGGAAGGGAGGAGTATATGTGGTGTTTGATTAGCTTCTCAAAGCACTTCATGGCTATGGGGGTGAGGGCTACGGGGCGGTAGTCGTTGAGGCAGGCTGGGGCAGATTTTTTTGCAATAGGGACAACGGTGGATTTTTTCAGACAGGTGGGGATGACGAACTGTTCAAGGAACAGATTGAATATGTCTGTGAATACCGGTGCCAGTTGGTCAGCACAGACTTTTAGGACACAACCGGGGATGTCGTTTGGCCCTGTGGCTTTCCCGGTTTTCACCCTCTTGAAGATTGTCCTCACGTCATGTTCTGTTATTCTGAATGCTGAGTCACCATTGACAGTGGCCATACCCTCTTTTAAGATGCCAATAAGGCTGCCATTTGAATTTGCAGCCTTAAACCGTGCATAAAAGGTATTTAGCTTATTTGCCAGGGAGACATCAGTATTCACCGTGGGAGGGCTGCCTTTATAGTCTGTTATGGTTCAGATGCCTTGCCATACAGCTCTGGAGTCAGCCTGCTGAAATTTAAACTCCATTTTGTCCCTGTATCTTCCCTTAGCCTGTTTCACTGTGCGCCTGACGTCATATCACGCTGCTTTGTACGCGTGCATGTTGCCGGTCGCGCGCCCTCTGGTGTACGCTGAGGTGCGCGCATTCAAAGCCTCTCGGACCGATCCATCAACCCAGGGTTTCTGATTTGGAAAAACCCGTACTGTGGTTGTGGGGACTATTTCCTCGACCAGTTTGCCTACAAAATACATCACAGTGTCTGTATATTCGTCGATGTTGTCTGTACCCTCGCGGAACTTGCTCCAGTCTGTGCAATCTAGCGCATCCTGGAGCACGCTCTAAGAGTTCACAGACCGCTTGACTTCTCGCGTCACCACAAGTGCGCGCTTGAAACTTTGTTTATACACTGGTACGAGCAAGATGGCGGAGTGATCTGATTTACCGAAGGCTGATAAAGACTGTGACTTATAGCCGCATTTGAATTGCGAGTAGCAGTGGTCTAATACATTATCGTCTCGGGTAGGACAGGTTACGCGTTGGTAAAACGTTGGTAATACTGTTTTAAGTTTCGCCTTAGTAAAGTCCGCAGCATCAGCATGAGCTGTCTGGAGTTTGTTTACCTGGTCGTAGAGCTCCGAAAGCGCCGTCTCAACGTTGGCCTGGGGTGGTATGTATACTCCGATGAGTATGACTGATATTAGCTCCCTTGGTAGGTAAAATGAACGGCATTTGATGATGAGAAAGTCCAGGTCCGGTGAGCAGTGTTCCCTTATCTTCTCCACTCGGCTCGGTCCACATCAGTGTTTATTCACCATAGAACACACGCCTCCGCCTCTCGATTTCCCCGACGACTCGTTCCTGTCGCTCCGGTACACGGAGAAGGGCTCCAGGCTGATGGCGTGGTCTGGAACCTCCGGTTTGATCCAGGTCTCAGTGAAACACAGGATGTTATAGTCTCTGATGTCCCGCTGGAACTTAATCCTCGCCCTTATGTCGTCCAGCTTGTTCTCAATTGACTGGACGTTGGAGAGAAGGATAGAAGGGAGAGGCGTCCGGCTCGCACGTCTTATGACGTGGTTCCTTATTCCCCCTCGGCTACCACTGTATCGATGGTGTTTCCGCCATTCTCCTTTGTTGTTTTTGCCGGCGTTGCCATGGACTCTCAATTCTGCCGGCAGTTCCTTCAAGAGGTCCGAGCTTCGTTGAAGTTGGTGAGTTGTTTTTAAATTCATGTCCAAAAGAGTTTGTCGGTCGTAAACAATTGTTGTACCGTTGGTCGAAGTAAAACAAACAAAATTAAACTACACAAATTACTCAAAATACGCAAATCGTGTGACGAGAACGTGGAGAGGCAGCCGAAAGGAGCAGCGCCGTCTTGTACTGTACAGATTTTAACAGAGACCAGTCAACATTAAGAATAATGCTGACAATGTGGGAAATTGCCTGTGTTTAAGCTTAGTCAGTACCAACAACCCGGGTTTGCACCCCGCTGGAAGCAGTAAGAAAAAACAATGGAGTCAAGAGAGAGCATACACAATCTCTACACAAAGCAGGGCTGTCTGTGATTGACAGCTATTAACACCAATAATTGCATTCCGCCGTGAAAATCGGGGGACCCTGATTGGTTGGCGGCCTCTGAGCTTCAGCCCAGGTAAGCCTGTGCATTAACGCATCCCCGACGAGAGGTAAACAACCTGTGTCTGTGACTGAGAGCCCCAGTCCCCCGGCTTATTTTCAGTCTTTGTCATTAAGTTCAGTTCACATGCCTGTGTAGAGCACAAGGAAATGTTTTAGAAGTAGGAAAGAAACTTGATATGACCTCGATTGAATTTGAGGACCATGTGCACTCTAAATTTCACAAAGCCACATGCAATCTGCCGTATAGTGGAGGCGGAACTGCCAAATTTGAAGCAAACAGGTATCCTACAAGGTATAAAATGCTTTATTTGTTTTTGAACTTAAAAAGAACAACAAAAAACCTCTTGTCTAAGATGTAATAGAGTGAATGGGCCACACCTATTGTATCAGTCCTAAACAAAAAAGTAAAAAAACAGAAGTTCCCAGCAAATTCTGTGCGTGTGGAGACTTTAAAGTGACTGTCAAGTCTGTGTTCCAAAAGAGTGTCCTCGACCTCTTATTGAGGACATATTTACTTATCTGACAGGTTTCAACAGTTTTCCAAAATTGACTAGGCTCAGCCTTATCTTCAAATGGAAATCTGTAATGCGATGAAAAAAATAACTATTAACACATACAAAGGGCTCTATCAGTACAACAGGTTAGTGTTTTGAGTCACGTCAGCTCCTGCATTCGGGTAGACTGCAATGGATCAAGTCCTTCAGAGAACTGACCGGCACCCAATATTATCTTGATGACATTACTGTCTCTGCAGAAATGTCACCTGACTAACCTGAAACAAGTGCTCACCGATTGCAAAATTCTGGACTTAGACCCAATCATTATAATGTTGAGTTCTTCAAGGAGGAAATCTCATACTGTTGACATTTGATTAACAATGATGGCTTAGACATGGCCAGGAAAAGGTTTTAGCTGTGGTTAAGGCCCCATCTCCTGAAAATGTGTCAAGCAATCAATCAATGTTTATTTATATAGCCCTAAATCACAAATGTCTCAAAAGACTGTACAAACCATTTCGACCACAACATCCTCGGAAGAACCCACATAAGGGCAAGGAAAACTCACACCCAGTGGGCAGGGAGAATTCACACCCAGTGGGACGCCAGTGACAATGATGACTATGAGAAACCTGGGAGAGGACCTCAAATGTGGGCAACCCCCCCACCCACCTCGGGGGCTGAAAGCAATGGATGTCGAGCGGGTCTAACATGATACTGTGAAAGTTCAATGCATAGTGGCTCTAATACAGCCGCAAGAGTTCAGTTCAAAGCGGATCCAAGACAGCAGCGAGAGTCCCGTCCACAGGAAACCATCCCAAGCGGAGGCGGATCAGCAGCGTAGAGATGTCCCCAACCGATACACAGGCGAGCGGTCCATCCTGGGTCCCGACGAGCGGTCCATCCTGGGTCTCGACTCTAGACAGCCAGTACTTCATCAAAACTGACATCATAAGGAACTATTACCACAAGCCCCTGTCTAACATGTCTACTGTTCTACACCCTCTAAATACACTGCTACAGACCGTAAGACCATCGGTTTGGACTGTGAACTCCAACACAGCATTTCAGGAAACGAAAACCGTCTTAACAAATAAAGTACTTGTACACTATGACCACTCCGTACCATTTACCACTGGCCTCTGATGCCTCACCCACAGAATAAGAGCTGTGTTGTCACACAAGTTTGCAAATGGCTCAGAAAGGCCAATAGCGTTTGCATCCAGACCATTAAAAGAAGCAGAACAGCCATTCCCAGATTAATAGGGAGACCCTGAGCTTTGTGTGGAGAGTCCAAAATTCAGTCATTACTTGTATGGACAAAAGTTTACCCTGTTGACTGATCATACGCCCTCATGTCCATTTTCCACCCATGAAAAAGTGTGCCAGCTGCAAAGGTGAGCTCTTTTCAACGGAGACCACATGTATGAAATTGAGCACAAGGGAACCAAGCAATGTTGTGGCATTACAGACAGGTTGTCGCGCTTATCGCTGCCAACATCATTTGGTAGAGCTAAACTGGATTCAGCAGCAGTGTTTTATTCCGTTATGATTGAACAGTTACCTATGACTAACAGCTTAGTAGAGAGAGAATTGCACAGGGACCTGTTCAGAGTATACAGAACAACATCACAGTCAAAGGAAGGTCTAAACAGGATTACAAACTGTTTCTTGCTTTTATAGCAAGAGGGGAGCAGTTTTTAAGTGTGCCTGGGGACATTGTGTGCTTCCCAAATTGTGATACCGCTGGAGTTCTGAAAGAACTACATGATGGTCACCTGGTCATGGTATAGGTTAGTGGGTGTGGTCTGATTGAGGGAGAAGTAGTCCAGTTGTTTATGCCAGGATTCAGTGAGACAGAGGAAAACCAGGTTATTGTCAGTGATGAATTGATGGAAGATTTGTTATTCAGGGAGCTGGTGTTGAGTAGTGCCGAATGAAGTTTGTGATGCATGGTGACCGGTGGTGAGGAGTAGCAAATAGAGCAGAGATATCGCGTTCGATGTCTGGTTTTAACATGATAGATTAAATTGTGAAGGGGATGAGCTATGGAGACAGACAGATAGAAACAGGGGGTTTCTGTGGTACTAAGGTGGGGTTGCTTTTACAGTACAGGGGTAAAGATGTATGTGTTACTAGTCAATTAGCTGATCCATCCATCCATTTTCTACCGCTTATTCCCTTTTGGAGTCGCGGGGGGCGCTGTATATTATGTTTGATTTTAAGATATGTGAGCCAGGGTTATTTAGGTGAAGTCTATCCCTGTTAAAAAGGAAGATTTGTTGTAGAATTGATTAGAGTCATCAATAATAGTGACCCTAAAGGTCCTGCAGGTTGCCTTGAGCTACTTGTTGAGGCTGAGGAGTCTGCTAAAACTGCCAGGTCCACTATTAAAGGGGAACATTATCACAATTTTAAAAGGGTTAAGACCAATAAAAATCAGTTCCCAGTGGCTTGTTGTATTTTTTGAAGTTTTTTTCAAAATGTTACCCGTCCCGGAATATCCCTAAAAATAGCTTTAAAGTGCCTTATTTTCGCTATCTTCAAAGCCACTATCCATTTTCCTGTGACGTCATAAAGTGCTGCCAATGTAAACAAACAATGGCGAATAGCACAGTAAGATATGGCGTCATTAGCTCGGATTCAGACTCGGATTTCAGCGGTTTAAACGATTCAACAGATTACGCATGTATTGAAACGAATGGTTGGATTATGGAGGCAGATAGCGAAAACAAAATTGAAGAAGAAACTGAAGCTATTGAGCGAATAGCTATTGACGTTATTCGGCCATAGCATGATCAGGACTTTCTCATCTTGTGACACTGGAGCAACTTTAATCCGTCGATTGGTAAGTGTTTGTTTCGCATTAAATGTGGGTATCTAGTTTCAAATGTACATACAGCTAGCCTAAATAGCATGTTAGGATCGATTAGCTTGCAGTCACACCGCGACCGACTATGTCTGATTAGCACATAAGTCAACAACATCAGCAAAACTCACCTTTGTGATTTCTTTGACTTTATCTTTGCAAATGCATCTGCAGGTTATCCATACATCTCTGTGCCATGTCTGCCTTAGCATCGCCGGTAAAATGTGCAGACACTCCGGCACATTCAATGGGGGTCTGGCGGCAGATTTCTTGCCACTTTCGCATCTTCGGGCCAGTGGTGCAACTTCAATCCCTCCCTGTTAGTGTTGTTACACCCTCCGACAACACACCGACGAGGCATGATGTCTCCAAGGTTCCAAAAAATAGTCGAAAAAACGGAAAATAACAGAGCTGAGACCCGGTGTTTGTAATGTGTTTGAGAAAATGAAAATGGCGGCTTTATTACGTAGGTGACGTCACGTTCTGACGTCATCGCTCCAAGAGCGATAAACAGAAAGGCGTTTAATTCGCCAAAATTCACCCATTTAGAGTTCGGGAATCGGTTAAAAAAAAATATGGTCTTTTTTTCTGCAACATCAAGGTATATATTGACGCTTACATAGGTCTGGTGATAATGTTCCCCTTTAAGGGTGGGAAGGGGACCCGAGGTGTAAATTGAGAGTCTGGTGCTTTTGAGTGAGTTAAAGAGAAGATTGCGATTAGATTTTGTAATTTCGAATTGTTGGAGTCGTCTTTGTTATGTGAGCCAATGTGTGTGATCATTCTCTTGATTTCTGATGGAAGGATGGGATGAGGTTTTTGAGCTTGCTCATCATGTCAAGCACAGTGGCACCAGGACAACAGGGGTGATTGCATTTGCAAATGTAATGTTAGGGTTAATAAATTGCTGATGATTCGTGCGTTTAGGGTTAAAGGGGTTTTGGTGTGGGTGGATAATGCTCAATAATGGTGGGCGGCACGTTGCTTTCCAGCAGGTCACACTGATTTCCAAGATGCATGCAAGAGGAGTGGGGCTGGGGGAGTTGGAGACGCATCGCCAAGAATTTGTCAGTGGTTGATGAGGTGGTGGAGCAGGGGCGAGCAACAGCTCGTTTGTTCTCCACTTTTTGGTTGAAGTGGGGTCGAGCACAGAAGAGCCCCTACGGCGATCGAACATCACTGGGAATTTTCCCGCTATTTGTATTTAACCTAGCGCCTAGGCACAATCAGGGGCTGTTGGGCTTTGTCAATGGCTTGTCTAGCACAGTAGTCTCCGTGATGACTGAGCTGGTCCATGGAATTGTGTTGTCACGGTTAGTCGGCTGTGGAGAGCAATTAAAGAGGATTGGACTTGGAGGGTGCTGGTTCTCATAATAGTGAAGGGAGAAATCTGACCCACCGTCTTTAGCTTTCTAAAACGGTGGCCCTAGAATAATTTAGTTGAATAGCCCTGGTATAGATGAAAAAGGTAGCTTGTGACTATGTATCATGGCCAGGAATTAATAAGGAGATTGAAGACCTAACCAAACACTCTTCAGGTTGTTTCCATCGTTCACAATACAACACCCCAAGACCCTTTTGGATCTGGGGGAATGGCCGTCATCACGATGGCAATGTGTGCATGTCGACTTTGCCACACCATTCATGGATTCAATGTTTCTGATAGCAGTTGATGCCCATTACCAATGACCAGAAGTGATCAAAATGAAAACAAGCACAGCAAAAAGAACCATTGAGGTTCCGAGGACTATATTTGCCAGGAAAGGCATACATAAACAGATCTTCACAGATTAGCAGACAGTTTGTTTCGGAAGAATTACAGAGGTTTTGCCGCCCCCACCGTAATATGTAAGTCTAATGTTAGTACGGCCCTCAAGTTTTATATGAATGGCACTTTACAGTGTTGTGTGGGGAGCTGAACGAACTTACCAGTCATGACTCTTGGGGGAAGGACATCGACCGAGCAAAAACAAAGGCGACTGCTATTACCGTATCCGCTAGAGATGGGCGGATAGGCACTTATATCATCCGCAAACGCATCACCCAAGTCGTCATCCACCCGCCGTCCACCCGAACCAACATTTTATCAGAACCGTAACCGCCCACCACCCGCCCGTTGAAATAAATCAGAGGTCGGCCACTTTTACCACTCAAAGAGCTATTTAAACCCGTTTCACAAAATAAAGAAGACAATGGAAACCGCTAACGTTCTCGTGAATATACAATGGTGTTCATCCTGATGACAAGAATAAGGGCGTGCTGTGAAGCCATTGCCTTTGGCACCTTCAACAACATGTACAAACCGAATGTTAGTCCAGCAACATGTTGTATGCAGCTTCCACAATCACACATACAAGATTGAAAGGCATACTAGGTGATACACAGTACACTGATGGTTGTGATATAAACAACTTTAACACTTGAATATGTGCCACACTGCGAAGCCACACCAAACAAGAATGACACACACATTTCGGGAGAACATCCTCACAGTAACACAACATAAACGCAACACAACAAATACCCAGAATCCGTGACAAATCCTGAATATATTTTACGCCCCCAACCCCGCCCACCTTACTAACGCACGGGGGTGGGTGTAAAATATATTCAGGAATGGTCATGGATACAAAGGATTATGGGTATTTGTTGTGTTGCGTTTATGTTGTGTTACTGGGAGGATGTTCTCCCGAAATATGTTTGTCATTCTTGTTTGGTGTGGCTTCACAGCGTGGGCATATTACTAAGAGTGTTAAAATTGTTGATATCACAACCATTAGTGTACTCTGTGTCACCCAGTATGCCTTGCAGTCGTGTGCGTGTTGCCGCGGAAGCCACACACAACATGTTGCTGGACTGACAAGCAGATCGTACATGCTGTAGTAGGCGACAAAGCCAATAGCTTCATAGCACGCCCTAATACTTATTAATTGGGTGACTGCCGGCAGTCATACTAGAGAATTATTGCGTCTCCTATTGTCTTCTTCGCTTTGTGACACGAGTCCTAAATGGTTCTTTCAATGGTAAAGGATACCGATCTCTGAAAAATCTAATTAAAATCTATTTTTTCGTCATGTCACCCGCCCGACCCGCAGTTTATCCGCGGACTCCGCGGATGAGACCGCAAACCGCGCATCTCTAGTTTCTGCCGTGCAGCTGAACAGGAAAAAGCGGAAATGACGCACATTTCAGAATTTAAGTTATGGTAAATGGGTTATACTTGTATAGCGCGTTTCTACCTTTAAGGTTCTCAAAGCGCTTTGACACAATTTTCCACATTCACCCATTTACACACACATTCACTCACTGATGGCGGGAGCTGCCTTGCAAGGCCCTAACCACGACCCATCAGGAGCAAGGGTGAAGTGTCTTGCTCAAGGACACAACAGACATGACTAGGATAGTAGAAGGTGGGGATTGAACCAGGAAACCTCAGGTTCCACAGCTACTTTCCCAACGGCGCCACGCCGTCACCAAGTTCTCCACAGTCTTTAATTTAAACCCGTAGTTATTCTGATGCATGTTTTGTACTAAAACAATTGAGTTGTTAGGTGTGTCGTATATCTTCCTTCTTTTTTGTCCATTGCCAATCACACCTTTGCTATGTCCGCAATCATAGGTCTGCTGCAATGTAGCAGCCAGGTAAACAAATGCGCGAAGAGGGATCCATCCATATATTGGTAGTGTCGATACCAAGGGTAGTATCAATTTATGATCAATAATTAAGTGAATAGATCGATATTTATTTTTTTACAAATAGGTTTTTTTGTCGTTTTTGGTAGTGTTAACCCTAACCATACCCCCCAAATTTGCGGAATTAGTCCGTGGACACATGGCAACGGATTTAAAAGAATAGTAGACAGTAGGTGGTTTTGTTTAGTTATTGTGTAGTATTGACTTTGTTCTGATCAAAATTTTGTGAAAATAAGGAACTAATTTGAATTAAAGTTGCAAGCAGCGTTGCTCGGGTCCGCTTTGGCTGCTGGCCACCCAACCCAAGCCCTGGTCTAAGTCAGACCTACATAGAGGATTTTGTTTCATGTCTGTATGACATTCCTAACAGAAGTTACAAGCAGTTTTGTCTGGGTTTTTTCCTAGGGGGCATTTGAGCGCAATTTAGATTTTTGGGGTTTGGTTTTTTATCGGATAGCAATTTTTGCTATCAATTAAGGCTGGGCAATATATTGATATACTCGATATATCGCGGGTTTGTCTCTGTGCGATATAGAAAATTACTACACGGTGATATTCGAGTATACGTTCTCACGCAGTTGCTTTTACCTGCAGGCATTACACTGCAGGCTTTTATCACTCTTTCTTGTCTCTCCTTCTCACAGACAAGCGCACCTTCTTACATACGTCACATACTGCCGCATCGTACGCCCTCGCATGAGAGGTAGCAGCATGGGTAACATTAGCCGTGATGTTAGCGGAGTGGTGCGAGTGGTAGTACGAGAGAAAGAAGGTGCGAATCTGGTAACAAATGAAGGATGAATTAATACCTGAGAAAAACAGCGCAGGGTCCATCGTCTGCCGGTGGTTTGGCTTGAAGCGGGAAGATGTCGAACAAGTGTACGACAAAAGCATTGTTACAAAAAGTAGCACCTACTGCTAATTTGTAGCATCATTTCAAAAGTCCCCGCTAGAGAATGAAGAGTGCTTGAAACTGAATGTCAACATCTCCGTTTTGTGCCATACCCACAAAATACCGAAGCAACCATTTGCTGATCGTATGAAAAAAATAGTCAACAACAGAATTTAATAACGTCCGTAGTAACCTACCACATAGCAAAGGATATACACTATTTGATTTTCTGTTACGCAGCTCATTTTTATTTGACACTTATTGAAATATCTTGTGTGACATCATGGACAAAAGTGTACTTTATTTGTTTTAAACTATTGTAGTTGTGTTCTGTTAAATAAGTCTACTTTAATTTAGTGTTGTTTTTATATGTCATCCTAGTGAGATCATGCACAAAAGTGCAGTAATTTAAAATATGTCTGACAATCTTGCACTTTCTGTTTTGAAATGACATGAATGTTTGTGCCACTGTTTATAAATACAGTTTTGGTAAATTGACTTAATTGCGGTGTACCTCTTTGCATGGAAGTTTAAAATGAGCATATATGAATGAAGTATGAACAAGAATGTTTTAATGTAGACACATAGAATCATCATACTGCTGTGATTATACGCATCAAGTGTTCATTCAAGGCAAAGGCAAAATATCGAGATATATATCGAGTATCGTGATATGGCTTCAAAATATTGAGATCTTAAAGGCCTACTGAAATGAGATTTTCTCATTTAAATGGGGATAGCAGGTCCATTCTATGTGTCATACTTGATCATTTCGCGATATTGCCATATTTTTGCTGAAAGGATTTAGTAGAGAACATCCACGATAAAGTTTGCAACTTTCGGTCCTAAGAGAAATGCCCTGCCTCTACCGGAAGTCACAGACGATGACATCACCCGTGTGATGGCTCCTCACATATTCACATTGTTTTTAATGGTAACCTCCAACAAATAGAGCTATTTGGACCGAGAAAACGAAAATTTCCCCATAATTTGAGCGAGGATGAAAGATTTGTGTTTAAGGATATTGATAGCGACGGACTAGAAAAAAAAACAAAAAAAAACGCGTTTGCATTGGGACGGATTCCGATGTTTTTAGACACATTTACTAGGATAATTCTGGGAAATCCCTTATCTTTCTATTGTGTTGCTAGTGTTTTAGTGAGTTAAATAGTACCTGATAGCCGGAAGGGTGTCTCCACGGGTGTCTTGACGCACAGTGTACCAGGGGAGTCGAAGGCAGCTATGGACGGCACAAGCTCAGCTTTTCTCCGGTGACATCTGACGTTTTAACCACAATTTTCTCACCGAAATCTGCTGTTTGACATTTGGTAGGGATCCATGTTGGCTTGACCGCGCTGTGATCCATAGGAAAGTTTGACCTCCAGGAATTTTAAACAAGGAATCACCGTGTGTTTGTGTGGCTAAAGGCTAAAGCTTCCCAACTGCATCTTTCTACTGTGACTTCTCCAATATTAATTGAACAAATCGCAAAAGATTCAGCAACACAGATGTCCAAAATAATGTATAATTTAAAATTGTAATTTAGTAAACTAAAAAGGCCGTATTTGCATGTGTTGCCATAATAATAATTCATCATTGATGATATAAACTATCAGACTGTGTGGTGGGTAGTAGTGGGTTTTAGTAGGCCTTTTAAAGGGTAACATTATCACAATTTCAAAAGGTTTAAAAACAATAAAAATCAGTTCCCAGTGGCTTGTTGTATTTTTTGAATTTTTTTTCAAAATGTTACCGGTCCCCGAATAGCCCTAAAAAAGCTTTAAAGTGCTTGATTTTCGCTATTTGCGATGCGACTATCCATTTCCCTGTGACGTCATACAGTGCTGCCAATGTAAACAAACAATGGCAGATACCACAGCAAGACATAGCGACATTAGCCCGGATTCAGACTTGGATTTCAGCGACTTAAGCGATTCAACAGATTACGCATGTATTGAAACAAATGGTTGGAGTATGAAAGTATTGAAGAAGAAACTGAAGCTATTGAGCGAATAGCTATTGATGCTATTCATAGCCATAGCATGGCCGAATAGCTGCGTTAGCATCGCCGGTGAAATGTACGGACCAAACGATCAGGACTTTCGCATCTTTTGACACTGGAGCAACTTAAATCCGTCGATTGGTAAGTGTTTTTTTCGCATTAAATGTGGGTGGAAGAAAACGTAATATAGTTGCAAATGCATCTGCAGGTTATCCATACATCTCTGTGCCGTGTCTGCTTTAGCACCGCCGGTAAATAGCATGTTAGCATCAATTAGCATAGCATGTTAGCATCGATTAGCTGGCAGTGAACATCAACAAAACCCCCCTTTGTGATTTAGCTGACTTTATCGTTGCAAATGCATCTGCAGGTTATCCATACATCTCTGTGCCATGTCTGCTTTAGCATCGCCGGTAAATAGCATGTTAGCGTTGATTAGCATAGCATGTTAGCATCGATTAGCTAGTAGTCACGGCGACCAAATATGTCTAATTAGCACATAAGTCAACATCAACAAAACTCACCTTTGTGATTTCCTTGACTTTATCCTTGCAAATGCATCTGCAGGTTATCCATACATCTCTGTGCCATGTAAAATGTGGAGACACTTTGGTACATTCAATGGGGGTCTGGCGGCAGACACTTTCGCATCTTCGGGCCAGTGGTGCAAATTGAATCCCTCCCTGTTAGTGTTGTTACACCCTCCGACAACACACCGACGAGGCATGATGTCTCCAAGGTTCCCAAAAATAGTCGAAAAAACGGAAAATAACAGAGCTGAGACCCGGTGTTTGTAATGTGTTGAAAATGAAAATGGCGGCTGTGTTACCTCGGAGACGTCACGTTTTGACATCATCACCACATGAGCGATAAACAGAAAGGCGTTTAATTCGCCAAAATTCACCCATTTAGAGTTCGGAAATCGGTTAAAAAAATATATGGTCTTTTTTGTGCACCATCAAGGTATATATTGACGCTTACATAGGTCTGGTGATAATGTTCTCCTTTATTAAAAGGCCATATCTCCCAGCCCTAATGTCAATAGCACTTAACATAAATGCATAGAAAAAGTTGCAATTCATACATGAGATTTTATCTATTGGCTGATCACACTCGCAAATGATAGTAAACCCATAAAACACTGATCGAAACATTCTTGCTTTGGGTGTTTGTTTGATATTTGCCAATTAATAACCCTACATTTGTTTAGTTTCAAACATGATTTTCAAATATCATAATACATCTTTTGCATTAGTGTTCTTATATGTTGTTCATGTCATTATGTGTTTTTGCAGAGGTGGACTGAGCAACAAGCTCTTCTTGTGCAGCCTCCCAGACAGTGCGGACACTGTTGGCGATGAGCCCAGGAGCATTCTGCTGCGCCTCTACGGGGCCATCCTGCAGGTGAGATTCCTTTCTGTTATCTTTTCACAGCTCAAGGCTGTCTTTTTCTCCACATACTGTAATAATATATAATAACTTATAATTACACTGAGGCATTTGTTTTCCCTATCAGTCTTCATTAAGTTCTAGCTGCCCTTTATTATCAAATATTTCAGATTGTTATGAACTTAATTGATATTAAAGTTGATTTGTCCGTCCTTCAACAAGATAGAGTGCGGAAACTAAGCATTGATTCCCCTGCTGATTGAGTTTGTTACCACATTACAATGAAATGGATTGTTAATCATGTTATTGTAGCTGAGACAGACAGAACATCAACAAAAACATTGAATACGTTCATATTTGAGCCGGTAAATGTTTGATTCCGACACAAAAGGTGATTAAGTAGGAAGTATTTTTGGCAAATACAGAGCTCAGATGTTTCATGTGGTTGGTCATGTCTTCAAAAATGGTTTTGGTCCTCACCTCTCTACATAGACTCTCCAAATACTGAAGGTTTCGAGGCTGTCACTTGGCAACGGTATTTGCTTTTGTACTTTCAATATTTAACATTGGTTTTTACGGAATATTTATTTATTTGTATTTCTATGGATATCGTATGGCACACTGCAATCTATTGAGTTCACATTAATGACAAATGATCTAAAATACTGTATGTGGTATTTTTTGCTCCAGTCAGTTATAATAAACATTGACGTTAAAGATGTTATCAATCATAATAGCGTATAAAATAACGTCATAGTTACTTTGCTGAGTACAGTTGTGATCAAAATTATTCAACCCCCACACAATTTTGGTGTTTTAGCAAGTTGGACATTTATTCCGTATTTTGTTTATAGTCATATCAAATAAAGATGTGTCAAATAGACAAATGCAACTTAAATTGTAACACTGTATTTTACAAAATATCAAAAAAGGACATTTTTCTTAATATCTCATTGACAAAATTATTCAACCCCTTGAAGATCATAACTCTTAACAGAATTTGAATAAGGTCTTTTCAATCAGGTGTTAAAAACACCTGTAGATGTGATTAGAACCATAACGAGCAACAATTAAACTGATTGAAAAAGACTGTGACGCTCAGCTTCTTGTACATGGTCAATGGTGTATTTGCAACATGGTGAAGTCCAGGGAGTGGTCAAAGAAGTCAAGAGAGGATGTAATTTCTCTTCATAAGAAAGGACGTGGATATAAGAAAATAGCAAAGATATTACACATTCCAAGAGACACAGTTGGGAGCATAATTCGCAAGTTTAAAGCTAAAGGCACAGTGGAAACTACCTAGGCGTGGTAGAAAGAGGATGCTGTGTGTGTACAGTGGTGAAAAACCCCCGGGTAACAGCTGAGGAACTACAACAGGACATTGCAGAGGGGGGAACGCAGACGATAAGGCGCGCACTACGAGATGAAGGCCTCCATGCCAGAACTCCCAGGCGCACCCCACTTCTGACTACCAGGCACAAGAAATAATAGACTCCAGTATGCCAAAAATCATCTGGGCAAACCCCAAAGGTTTTGGGAAACTGTTCTATGGAGTGATGAGACAAAACTGGAACTCTTTGGGCCTATGAATCAACGTTATGTCTGGAGGAGAAAAAATTCAGCTTACAAAGAGAAGAACACCTTTCCTACTGTTAAGCATGGTGGGGGGTCAATCATGCTCTGGGGCTGTTTCTCTGCCTCAGGTACCGGGAATCTCCAGCGCGTTCAAGACATTATGAATTCTATTTCCTAGCAGGATATATTAGCTGCAAATGTCATGAAGTCAGTGACGAAGCTGAAACTTTGGAGACGTTGGATCTTCCAACAGGACAACGATCCCAAGCATACCTCCAAATCAACATCAGAGTGGTTGCAGAAGAAGGGCTGGAAGACTCTGGAGTGGCCTTCACAGTCGCCAGACCTAAATCCTCTAGAAAACCTGTGGTGGGACTTGAAGAAGGCAGTTGCAGCACGCAAGCCCAAGAATATGAATGAACTGGAGGCCTTTGCCCAAGAGGAATGGGCTAAAATACCTGTAGATGGTTGCAAGAAGCTTATGTATCACGTTTGAAGGATGTAATTACTGCCAAAGGGTGTTCTACTAAGTACTAAAGATGCATGTAACTAGGGGGTTGAATAATTTTGTCAATGAGATATTAAGAAAAATGTCCTTTTTGGTATTTTGTA
Organism: Nerophis ophidion; assembly: GCF_033978795.1. Classification (NCBI taxonomy): domain Eukaryota; kingdom Metazoa; phylum Chordata; class Actinopteri; order Syngnathiformes; family Syngnathidae; genus Nerophis; species Nerophis ophidion. Next base: position 14,356,575 of record NC_084624.1, on the reverse strand, counting down.
AAATACAATGTTACAATTTAAGTTGCATTTGTCTATTTGACACATCTTTATTTGATATGACTATAAACAAAATACGGAATTAATGTCCAACTTGCTAAAACACCAAAATTGTGTGGGGGTTGAATAATTTTGATCACAACTGTAACTAATCACTCCTACAGTGAGACAACACAGTTACTAACTCAGTTACTTTTTGGAGAAGTAATTTGTAAGTATAACTAATGACTTTCATAAGGTAAGGTGACCAACACTGGTTAGGTTTTGATGCAGGTCTGTGTTGTGGGGCATTCTGGGCTGGCCCTTTACCTTTCACTTAACCATCCTTGCCTCACCGGGTGAAGTCTTCGGTCATTCGTACGAGGGCACCGAGTATGGCGTCAAAACAGAAAGAGTGCCGAAGTCAGCGCGGATATAAAAACACTCTTTGCACGTGCGCTGATTGGGCTTGCGCTGCGTCGCTCTTTTTCTATTCTTACGGCAGTCTTTCCTTTAGGCATTTTCTCCTTTCTGATTGTATGTATGTACAGTGGGGCAAAAAAGTATTTAGTCAGCCACCGATTGTGCAAGTTCTCCCACTTAAAATGATGACAGAGGTCTGTAATTTTCATCATAGGTACACTTCAACTGTGAGAGACAGAATGTGAAGAAAAAAATCCAGGAATTCACATTGTAGGAATTTTATATAATTTATTTGTAAATCATGGTGGAAAATAAGTATTTGGTCAATAACAAAAATTTAAATCAATACTTTGTAATATAACCTTTGTTGGCAATAACAGAGGTCAAACGATTAAATGGGTTGTACTTGTATAGCGCTTTTCTACCTTCAAGGTACTCAAAGCGCTTTGACACTACATCCACATTTACCCATTCACACACACATTCACACACTGATGGAGGGAGCTGCCATGCAAGGCGCCAACCAGCACCCATCAGGAGCAAGGGTGAAGTGTCTTGCTCAGTACACAACGGACGTGACGAGGTTGGTTCTAGGTGGGATTTGAACCAGTGACACTCGGGTTGCGCACGGCCACTCTCCCACTGCGCCACACCGTCCGATTACTATAGGTCTTTACCAGGTTTGCACACACAGTAGCTGGTATTTTGGCCCATTCCACTATGCAGATCTTCTCGAGAGCAGTGATGTTTTGGGTCTGTCGCCGAGCAACTTGGACTTTCAACTCCCTCCACAGATTTTCCAAGGGGTTGAGGTCTGGAGACTGGCTAGGCCACTCCAGGACTTTCAAATGCTTGTTACGGAGCCACTCCTTCGTTGCCCGGGCGGTGTGTTTGGGATCATTGTCATGCTGGAAGACTCAGCCACGTTTCATCTTCAAAGCTCTCACTGATGGAAGGAGGTTTTGGCTCAAAATCTGACGATACATGGCCCCATTCATTCTTTTCTTAACACGGATCAGTCGTCCTGTCTCCTTAGCAGAAAAACATCCCCAAAGCATGATGTTTCCACCCCCATGCTTCACAGTAGGTATAGTGTTCTTGGGATGCAACTCAGTATTCTTCTTCCTCCAACCACGACGAGTTGAGTTTATACCAAAAAGTTATATTTTGGTTTCATCTGACCACATGACATTCTCCGAAATCCTCTGTTGTATCATCCATGTGCTCTCTGGCAAACTACAGATGGGCTGGCACATGCACTGGCTTAAACTGGGGGACACATCTGGCACTGCAGGATTTGATTCCCTGTCGGCATAGTGTGTTACTGATGGTAACCTTTGTTACTTTGGTCCCAGCTCTCTGCAGGTCATTCACCAGGTCCCCCCGTGTGGTTCTGGGATTTTTGCTCACGGTTCTCATGATCATCACGGGATGAGATTTTGCGTGGAGCCCCAGATGGAGGGAGATTATCAGTGGTCTTGTATGTCTTCCATTTTCTGATAATTGCTCCCACAGTTGATTTTTTTCACACCAAGCTGCTTGCCTATTATAGAGTCACTCTTCCCAGTCTGGTGCAGGTCTACAATTCTTTCCTGGTGTCCTTCAACAGCTCTTTGTTCTTGGCCATTGTGGAATTTGGAGTCTGACTATTTGAGGCTGTGGACAGGTGTATTTTATACAGATAACGAGTTCAAACAGGTTCCATTAATACAGGTAATGAGTGGAGGACAGAAGAGCTTCTTAAAGAAGAAGTTACAGGTCTGTGAGAACCAGAGACCTTCCTTGTTTGAAGTGACCAAATACTTATTTTCCACCATAATTTACAAATATTTTTTTAAAATTCCTACAATGTGAATTCCTGTATTTTTTTCACATTGTCTCTCACAGTTGAAGTGTACCTATGATGAAAATTACATACCTCTGTCATCATTTTAAGTGGGAGAACTTGCACAATCGGTGGCTGACTAAATACTTTTTTGCCCCACTGTATGTAGGGCTGGGCGATATGGCCGTTTTTTAATATAAAATAGTGTATGTCCTTCGCTATGTGGTAGGTTACTGCGGAGATCTCCTTTTGTTGTTGATTATTTCTTTCATACAGTGTTGATCTGGAAATTTTTGCCTCGGCATTTTGTTGGTGTGGCACCGAATGGCGATGTTGACATGCGGAGTAAGCACTCTTTATTCTCTAGCAGGTGACTTTTCAAATGATACTACATATTAGCAGTAATGCTACTTTTGGTAGCCACGCTTGTGTCCCACACTTGACAAATTAAAGTTGTCTATAAGACATATTCGTGCTTTCAGTCGAACCAACGCCAGACAATGGACCTCCTGCTGTTTTTCTTGGGAATGAACTCTTCCTTCATTTGTTACCACATTTGCACTTTCTTTCTTTCGTATTACCACTCGCACGGCTTCGCTAGCATCACAGCTAACGTTATTTGACGTATGTAAGAAGGTGCGCTTGCTGTCTGTAAGAAGGAGAAACAAGAAGGAGTGGGAAGAGCCTGTAGTGCAGGGGTCACCAACGCGGTGCCCGCGGGCACCAGGTAGCCCGTAGGGACCAGATGAGTCGCCCGCTGGCCTGTTCTAAAAATAGCTCAAATAGCAGCACTTACCAGTGAGCTGCCTCTATTTTTTAAATTGTATTTATTTACTAGCAAGCTAGTCTCGCTTTGCTCGACATTTTAAATTCTAAGAGAGACAAAACTCAAATAGAATTTGAATATCCAAGAAAATATTTGTAAGACTTGGTCTTCACTTGTTTAAATAAATTCATTTATTTGTTTTACTTTCCTTCTTATAACTTTCAGAAAGACAAATCTAGAGAAAAAATACAACCTTAAAAATGAATTTAGGATTTTTAAACACATTTAGCTTTTTACCTTTTAAATTCCTTCCTCTTCTTTGCTGACAATTTAAATCAGTGTTCAAGTAAATGTATTTTTTTTAATAGTAAAGAATAATAAATACATTTTAATTTTATTATTAATTTTAGCTTCTGTTTTTTCGACGAATAATATTTGTGAAATATTTCTTCAAATTTATGATTAAACTGAAAAAAAATATATTCTGGCAAATCTAGAAAATCTTTAGAATCAAATTTAAATCTTATTTCAAAGTCTTTTGAATTTCTTTTAAAAATGTTGTTCTGGAAAAAGTAGAAATAACGATTTGTCTTTTTTAGAAATATAGCTTGGTCCAATTGGTTATATATTCTAATAAAGTGCAGATTGGATCTTAACCATTTTCTTATATGTATATATATATATATATATAGATTTATTTATTAAAGGTGAATTGAGCAAGTTGGCTATTTCTGGCAATTTATCTAAGTGTGTATCAAACTGGTAGCCCTTCGCATTAATCAGTACCCAAGAAGTAGCTCTTGGTTTCAAAAAGGTTGGTGACCCCTGCTGTAGTGTAATGCCAGCAGCTTAAAGCAACTGCGTGAGAACGTATACTCGAATATCACAATAGTCATTTTCTATATCGCACAGATACAAACCCGCGATATATCGCCCAGCCCTACACTGACCCAATCTAAATGCTCCTTTTCAAAAAAGCAAATCTAATGGAAATGTTTACAGACTGAAATTTAAAAATGTATCATTCTCAACGAGCATCAGCTACTTCAGCCTGATTGCAGATCCAATGCTTATTTCATTTGTGTAGTTTTTTTTTTTCGATTTTGTGTTGATATTCTGTCTCTATATTACAACAAAACCACCGTAAAATATATCCAGCAATGGTTAAACCCACAAAAGCAGCCGGGGATCAAATACTTATTTCCTCCGCTATCAGGCGGGCTCCAAGGTTAAGTAGAAAGCAGACTAGAAAAGAAACCACAGGTGATGGACGTAGCTGTGGGGACCCAACATTACCTGAGGTTGGAGGGCTTTGTAAGTGTGTGTTAGAAGCTGATGATAGTGTCTGCATGCACATGCCTTCATTTTTTGTGTGTCTTTCCACACGTGTTAGCCATTGTCGTACATAGTGATGTACCCCCCATGGCTGTACATGCATGTGTTCTTTGCCGTAGGCTTCCCAAAGGAGCATGCCTTGGGCATTCTTGTTCCCTGTTGAGCCCACCAAAAAACACGGTACAGTATGAGATCTCTGAAATCTCAGACTAATACAAAGACGTAACACACACTCATGTAGCGCAACTTTGACTGCTGGCAGTGGTAAGTTGCGGTGTGGAGAGAGTACAGAACTGTGAAACCCCCTCTCCTGTTTGTTTCCCCTCTAAATCTCCATGTGATCCCGCTTAAGCAAACAGTTTAGCTTTTGAAATAGTCTTAAAGCCACAAAAAGCTGCGGGATAACTCCACGATTGTTGCTTTCCCTGCTGACAAAACAATTTGCTAACAAAACCAGAGTGTTTTTAAAGGGGAACATTATCACAATTACAAAAGGGTTAAAAACAATAAAAATCAGTTCCCAGTGGCTTGTTTTTTTTTTAAAGTTTTTTTCTAAAATTTACAATTTTCCCTATTTGCGATGCGACTGTCAAATCATTTCCCTGTGACGTCATACAGGGCTGCCAATACAAACAACATGGCGGTTACCACAGCAAGATATAGCGACATTAGCTCGGATTCAGACTCGGATTTCAGCGGTTTAAGCGATTCAACAGATTACACATGTATTGAAACAGATGGTCGGAGCATGGAGGCAGATAGCGAAAACGAAATTGAAGCTATTGAGGGAATAGCTATTGACGCTATTCGGCCATAAAATTGGTGTACCTAATGAAGTGGCCGATAGCATGGTTGCCTTATTAGCATCACCGGTAAAATGTGCGGACCAAACGATCAGGACTTTCACATCTGTGACACTGGAGCAACTTAAATCCGTCGCTTGGTAAGTGTTTGTTTCGCATTAAATGTGGGTATCTAGTTTCAAATGTACATACAGCTAGCATAAATAGCATGTTAGCATCGATTAGCGTAGCATGTTAGCATCGATTAGCTGGCAGTCATGCTGCCACCAAATATGTCTGATTAGCACATAAGTCAACACCATCAACAAAACTCACCATTGTGATTTCGTTGACTTAATCGTTGCAAATGCATCTGCAGGTTATCCATACATCTCTGTGCCATGTCTGTCTTAGCATCGCCGGTAAAATGTGCAGACACTCTGGCAAATTCTATGGGGGTCTGGCGGCAGATTTCTTGCCAGTGGTGCAACTTGAATCCCTCCCTGTTAGTGTTGTTACACCCTCCGACAACACACCGACGAGGCATGACGTCTCCAAGGTTCCAAAAAATAGTCGAAAAAACGGAAAATAACAGAGCTGAGACCCGGTGTTTGTAATGTGTTGAAAATGAAAATGGCGGCTGTATTACCTCGGTGACGTCACGTTCTGACGTCATCCTTTGTATTCATGAGACTTCCTGACTATTTTATACACCCCACTAGCAACAAACCCCGCAACCCCCCCGTGCGTCGGTAAGGTGGGCGGGGGTGTAAAATATATTCAGGAACTGTGACGGATACAAAGGATTCTGGGTATTTGTTGTGTTGCGTTTATGTTGTGTTACTGTAAGGATGTTCTCCCGAAATGTGTTTGTCAATCTTGTATTGTGTGGCTTCACAGCGTGGCGCATATTAGTAAGTGTTAAAGTTGTTTATATCACAACCATCAGTGTACTCTGTGTCACCCAGTATGCCTTTCAATCTTGTACGTGTGATTGCGCAAGCTGCACACAAAATGTTGCCGGAGCAACAATCGGTTCGTATATGTTGTTGAAGGTGTCTAAGGCAATGGCTTCACAGCACGCCCATATTCTTGTCATCAGGATGAACACTATTGGATAGTCGCGAGAACGTTAGCGGCTCCAATTGTGTTCATTACTCTGTGAAACAGGTTTAAATAGCTCTGTGAGTGGTAAAGGTGGCCGACCTCTGATGTATTTCTGCGGGCGGTTGGCGGACGGGTACGGTCCTGATAAAATGTTGGTTCGGGTGGACGGCGGGTGGATGACGACTTTGGTGATGCGGTTGCGGATGAGATAATTGCCTATCCGCGCATCTCTAATATAAACATTTAGCAACACGCCGGTGTACTCACGTCCGAGTCTACATGAATTTATAGATTTATTTAACTTTTATTTATCCAGGGTAAGGCAATTAATAACATATTTTTATTTGCAATGTTGACCTAGCATAGAGGCAGCATTTACATGGCCAGATTTACCAACCTACAAATGTGGCATTTATTTTTGTAATTATATTTAATTATCACTAATAGTAGTTAATATTGAATAAAATCAGTGGGAGCACGATGGAAGAGGGTTTAGTGTGTCTGCCTTACAATACGAAGGTCCTGAGTAGTCCCGAGTTCAATCCCGGGCTTGGGATCTTTCTGGGTGGAGTTTGCATGTTCTCCCCGTGATTGCGTGGGTTCCCTCCAGGTACTCTGGCTTCTTCCCACTTCCGAAAACATGCACCTGGGGATAGGTTGTTGGGCAACACTAAATTTGCACTAGTGTGCGAATGTGAGTGTGAATGTTGTCTGTCTACCTGTGTTGACCCTGTGATGATATAGCGACTTGTCCAGGGTGTACACCGCCTTCCGCCCGATTGTAGCTGAGATAGGTTCCAACACCCCCCACCCCCCGTGACCCTGAAGGGAATAAGCGGTAGAAATGGATAGATGGATGAATTAAATCAGTACAGTAATTCGACAATGAGCTCTAAGTATGTGCTTTTACTGCCATTTGGTGCGTACTTTTAGTCTATGTAGTACAAAATGAGTAAAACATAAATTCAGTTTTTGTTCTCCAATTTTTGTCAAAATCCTATGCGTTTTAGGTTAGTTACAAGGGCAATTATTTTGACTCAGAGGGCCACATTTAGAGAAAAAAATATGTCTGGGGGCCGCTATATTTATTTTTAGGAACACTAATACAAAACCTTACAATAATGTCTGAATGCTAAAAAACGTTTTGACAGACCGCCTTAAAAAACGTAATGGAATTTAGCGTTTTTCTATGAACGATAAAACACTGAATATCGACAAAATATGAATGTCACACCACCTTTCAATCGACATATTTTACAATCGAGTGAAATGTGACAAAAATGCAACAGACGGTGAAATACGAACACAAAGGGTACAAAGTAAAAAAACACCTACAATCTGATGTATCAGTAAGCTTTAGAACTTTGTTGTGAAAATCTCCTTCCGCGTCTGTGGAAACACTTCCCCCCCACACTGCTTGGTGCCTCGTCTGAGCTGCTGTGATGTAGATTACCATAGTAACTAATTAGATTACCATAGTAACTGGTATATCATCCAAAAGCGCAGATTCCAACCATTGAAATACTTAGTATAGTTCAAGACTTACGGTCATTAGAAAACATCACTGCACGTCATGAACCTACTCAGTGGCCTAGTGGTTAGATTGTCCGCCCTGAGATCGGTAGGTCGTGAGTTCAAATCCCGGCCGAGTCATACCAAAGACTATAAAGATGGGACCCATTACTTCCCTCAGCATTAAGGGTTAGAATTGGACGTTTAATCACCATAAATGATTCCCGGGCGCGGCACCGCTGCTGCCCACTGCTCCCCTCACCTCCCATGGGTTGATCAAGGGTGATGGGTTAAATGCAGAGAATAATTTCGCCACATCTAGTATGTGTGTGACAATCACTGGTACTTTAACTTTAATGGCAGCCACACTTAACATTTTAAAGATCTAAAAATAATATTTGGGAATGTCGGGCGGGCCAGATTGAAAAGCTCAACGGGCCGCATGTGGCCCCCGGGCCTTAATTTGACCAGGTCTGACTTTAAACCATGGTAACAAATGGATTAACTCGCTGGAATATAAAGACAATATAAAAAAACTTCCATAAACCTGGATGCATATGCAAAAGTGCAATATATTTATCTGTACAGTAATATATCTATTTTATATCTGCACCTTATTGCTTTTTTATTCTGCACTACCATGAGCTAATGCAACACAATGTTGTTCTTATCTGTACTGTAGAGTTCAAATTTGAATGACAATAAAAAGGAAGTCTAAGTCTAAATTAATAGAATCACAACAATTCAATGTGTTTGGAAGAAAAGGCCTTGAAACATGGCAAGTTTTCTGACAAAGTTGTTGTGAATTCAGACATTTGAAGGCCACAACAATTACAATAAAAGCCCACTAAATCATGTTGGGACTGTATAATCCAGTCCAGTCTTCGCTTTAAAACCGAGAGACGTACCCAAACGTGATTATGGCATACTGTTACATCCTTACTTTACTCCCGACAACGTCAGATTGAAGAAGGCATCATGGCTTGGAAGTTAATGATTGTCACAAAAGGCCATTTTTTGATTTACCCACAAATTTGGCGCTCCATGTGACTCACGCTCGTTAGTACCTACTGTTTGTGTAATTCCTAATGGATAGCCGCACAGACGCACTCAGTCCTGCACCAAGACAACTGCAGCAGTCGCGTCCTTGAAGGAGTTAGTGGATCAAAAAGCTAATAAAATGAAGGCTGTCTGATTCCGTCGGCAGAGTGCACAGCTACTAATGATTAAACAAAGCGCACCTATGCTTTAAATGGCGTTTCTTGGCAATGAAAGTATGCGAGTGTGATGTTGTACCGTAAGTAACTTAGTTTACTTCAAACCCCAAATTTCATGAGTTGGGAAATTGTGTTAAATGTGAATATAAATGGAATAAAATGATTTGCAAATCATTATCAACCCATATTCAGTTGAATATGCTACAAAGACAACATATTTGATGTTCAAACTAATAAACATTTTTTTTTTTTGCGAATCATTAACTTTAGAATTTGATGCCAGCAACACGTGACAAAGAAGTTGGGAAAGGTGGCAATAAATACTGATAAACTTGAGGAATGCTCATCAAACACTTATTTGGAACATCCCACCGGTGTGCAGGCTAATTGGGAACAGGTCGGTGCCATGATTGGGTATAAAAACAGCTTCCCAAAAATGCTCAGTCTTTCACGAGAAAGAATGGGGCGAGGTACACCCCTTTGTCCACAACTGCGTGAGCAAATAGTCAAACAGTTTAAGAACAACGTTTCTCAAAGTGCAATGGCAACAAAATTTAGGGATTTCAACCTCTACGGTCCATAATATCATCAAAAGATTCAGAGAATCTGGAGAAATCACTCCACGTAAGGGGCATGGCCGGAAACCAACATTGAATGACCGTGACCTTCGATCCCTCAGACGGCACTGTATCAAAAAAACAACATCAATCTCTAAAGGATATCACCACATGGGCTCAGGAACCCTTCAGAAAACCACTGTCACTAAATACAGTTTGTCGCTACATCTGTTAGTGCAAGTTAAAGCTCTACTATGCAAAGTGAAAGCCATTTATCAACAACCTCCAGAAACGCCGCCTGCTTCTCTGGGCCCGAGATCATCTAAGATGGACTGATGCAAAGTGGAAAACTGTTCTGTAGTCTGACGAGTCCAAATTTCAAATAGTTTTAGGAAATATTCGACATCGTGTCATTCAGACCAAAGGGGAAGCGAACCATCCAGACTGTTAACGACGCAAAGTTCAAAAGCCAGCATCTGTGATGGTATGGGGGTGCATTAGTGCCCAAGGCATGGGTAACTTAAAGTTAACGTACCAATAATTGTCACAGACATACTAGATGTGGCGAAATTATTCTCTCCATTTTACCCATCACCCTTGATCACCCCCTGGGAGGTGAGAGGAGCAGTGGGCAGCAGCGGTGCCGCGCCTGGGAATCATTTATGGTGATTTAACCCCCAATTCCAACCCCTAATGCTGAGTGGGAGGTAATGGGTCTAATTTTTATAGTCTTTGGTATGACTCGACCTACCGATCTCAGGGCGGACTCTCTAACCACTAGGCCACTGAACACATCTGTGAAGGCACCATTAATGCTGAAAGGTCCATACAGGTTTTGGAACATATGCTGCCATCTAAGCGCCGTCTTTTTCACGGACGCAACCGCAGTTTTCAGCAAGACAATGCCAAGCTACACTCAGCACGTGTTAAAACTGCATGGCTTTGTAAAAAAAGAGTGTGGGTACTTTCCTGGCCCGCCTGCAGTCCAGACCTGTCTCCCATCGATAATGAGTAGTGCATTATGAAGCGTAAAATACGACAGCGGAAACCCCGGATTGTTGAACGACTGAAGCTCTACATAAAACAAGAATGGGAAAGAATTCCACTTTCAAAGCTTCAACAATTAGTTTCCTCAGTTCCCAAACGTTTATTGGGTGTTGTTAAAAGAAAAGGTGATGTAACACAGTGGTGAACATGCCCTTTCCCAACTACTTTGGCACGTGTTGCAGCCATGAAATTATAAGTCAATTATTGTTTGCAAAAAAAATACAGTTAATGAGTTTGAACATTAAATATCTGGTTTTTGTAGTGCATTCAATTGAATATGGGTTGAAAAGGATTAGCAAATCATTGTAATCCATTCATATTTACATCTAACACAATTTCCCAACTCATATGGAAAAAGTGTTTTTTAGATTCTTACATCTTTAGCCTAGTTTAATCAAATATGAGCCCAAATATTTTCAACGAAGTGGGGTCTAAGTCATGTCCTTGTTTTGTTGCCTGACGCATGAAAGATTGTGTGTTAGAACCCAGGCCGGATTATCTGTGCTGTGGGTATGCTTCGCACATGTGGCTTGACATGTATTAATGGATAGTTGTTTGCTTTTTCTTTTGTTGATAGATGTCCTGTAATAAGGGAGAATCCCAACAGTCAAACAAAGACAATCCCTTTCAAGTAAGTAGCGATGATGCTGCCACTCTACGCCATTTTTCTTTTGACTTTGACCGGGGTCTCACCTTAAAACCCTCTTTTCCTCAAAGGTCTTTTTACTTGTCCTTATGTCCGGATGTGATGCTATTGTACTGGTTTTTATTTTTAGATGTGCATCGGTACGTTGGGTTACGAGTGTTTCAGTATATGAGTTTTTGGGCATTCGCTAAATGTTATGCTTTAGATTGCAAGTAAGGCTGGGCGATATATCGATCCACTCGGGTTGTCTCTGTGCGATATAGAAAATGACTATCGTGATATTCGAGTATATGTTCTCACGCAGTTGCTTTTAGCTGCGGGCATTACACTGCATGCGTTTCCCACTCTTTCTTGTCTCTCCTTCTCACAGAGACATAAACCAGCGCACCTTCTTACATACGTCACATATGCGACGTCACACGACCTCCCCGAGCAGAGAGGTAGCTACATGGGTAACATTAGCTGTGATGCTAACGGTGCGTTGCGAGTGGTAATACGAGAGAGAGAAGATGCGAATCTGGTAACAAATGCAGGAATAATTAATTCCCAAGAAAAACAGCATGGGCTGCATCGTCCGCCGGTGGTTTGGCATTAAGCGGGAATATGTTGAACAATTATGTGGCAAAAGCGTTGCTACAAAAAGTAGCAGCACTGTTAATTTATAGCATCATTGGAAAAGTTACCCACTCGAGAATGAAGAGTGATTGAAACTGTGTGCATTTCAACATCTCCGTTCGGTGCCACACCAACAAAATGCTGGAGCAACCATTTCCACATCAACACCGTCTGGAAAAAAAAGTCCACAACAGAAGGAGATAACGTCCCCAGGAACCTACCACAGAACGAAAGACATGTATACACTGTTTGTTTTCCTATTATGCAGCTCATTTTTTTTTGACAGTTATTGAAATATCTTGTGTGACATCATGCACAAAAGTGCACTTCATTTGTTTTATTTATTTTAGCGGCGTTCTCTACAAAAATTGCACTTTAATTTAGTGTTGTTTTGATATGTCATCCAAGTGACATCATTCACAAAAGTGCACTAATAGCTTGTTTTAAAATGTCTATGACAATCTTGCACTTTCTGTTTTGGAAATGAAATGAATGTTGGTGCCATTGCTTAAAGGCCAACTGAAACCCACTACTACCCACCTCGCAGTCTGATAGTTTATATATTAATGATGAAATATGAACATGAACCATCGCGGCTGTGTTGGATCCACTTTGGATTGAACTTTCACAGTATCATGTTAAACCCGCTCGACATCCATTGCTTTTGGTCCCCTAGAGGGGGGGGTTCCCACATATGAGGTCCTTTCCAAGGTTCTCATAGTCATCATTTTTACTGGCGTCCCACTGGGTGTGAGTTCTCCTTGCCCTTATGTGGGTTCTTCCGAGGATGTTGTGGTTTGTACAGTCCTTTGAGACATTTGTGATTTAATCAATAAACATTGATTGTTTGATTGATTGGACATTGCAACACATGCCAATATGGCTTTTTTAGTTTACTAAATTACAATTTTCAATTTCCCGGGAGTTTCGTCCTGAAAACGTCGCGTAATGATGACGTGTACGCAAGACGTCACGCGTTTTTAGGAAGTATGAGCGCTACGCACACACACAGCTAAATGTCGTCTGCTTTAACGGCATGATTATACAGTATTTTGGACATATGTGTTGCTGAATCTTTTGCAATTTGTTCAATTAATATTGGAGAAGTCACAGTAGAAAGATGGAGTTGGGAAGCTTTAGCCTTTAGCCACACAAACACAAGGTGATTCCTTGTTTAAATTCCCGGAGCTGAAACTTTACTATGGATCAGAACGCGGTCAGGCAGACATGGATCCCAACCGAATGTCAACCAGCAGAGAAAAATTGTGGTTAAAAAGTCGCCACTTACCGGATGTCAGCTGAGCTTGTGCCGTCCGTACAGCTGCTGTCGACTCCCCGGAGACATTGGCGTCAACACACCCGTGGACGTACACCTCTGATTATTAGGTAATATTAAACTCACTAAAACACTAGCAACACAATAGAAAGATAAGGGATTTCCCAAAATTATCCTAGTAAATGTGTTTAAAAACATCGGAATCCGTCCCAATGCAATCGCGTTTTTTTTTTAAACTTGTGTTTTAAATTTTTTTCTAGTCCGTCGCTATCAATGTCCTGAAACACAAATCTTTTATTCTCGCTCAAATTAATGGGGAAATTGTCGTTTTCTCGGTCCGAATAGCACTTTTTGTTGGAGGCTCCCATTCAAAACAATGTGAATATGTGAGGAGCCCCCCCACTTGCGACGTCATCGTCTGCGACTTCCGGTAGAGGCAGGGCTTTTCTCTTAGCGCCGACAGTTGCGAACTTTATCGTGGATGTTCTCTACTAAATCCTTTCAGCAAAAATATGGCAATATTGCGAAATGATCAAGTATGACACATAGAATGGACCTGCTATCCCCGTTTAAATAAGACAATCTCATTTCAGTAGGCCTTTAATAACTGTTTAATAAAAACAGTTTTGGTAGATTTACCTACTTGTGATTTCCCTCTCTGCATGAAAGTTTAAAATGAGCATATATTAATGCAATATGAAGAAGAATGTTTTAATGCAGACACATTGAATCATCATACTGCTGTGATTATATGTATCAAGTGTTCATTCAAGGCTAAGGCAAAATATTGCGATAAAGACAATATATATCGTGTAACGTGACATGGCCCAAAAATATCGAGATATTGATAAAAGACCATGTTGCCCAGTCCTTATTGCAAGCAATATTTGGGTTATGAGGCTCCCCCCCACTAGTTGGCGTAGCGATTGTCGCAGATAACCCCATAAGAGCCGATCAAATTAACCGTTCTTAATCGCTAGTATTATCTAATAACTAGAGATCGATACAACTCCGTTTTTTTAAAGGGGAACATTATCACCAGACCTATGTAAGCGTCAAAATATACCTTGATGTTGCAGAAAAAAGACCATATATTTTTTTAACCGATTTCCGAACTCTAAATGGGTGAATTTTGGCAAATTAAACGCCTTTCTGTTTATCGTTCATGTGGTGATGACGTTAGAACGTGACGTCTCCGAGGTAATACAGCCGCCATTTTCATTTTAAACACATTGTAAACATTGGGTCTCAGCTATGTTATTTTCCGTTTTTTGGACTATTTTTTGGAACCTTGGAGACATCATGCCTCGTCAGTGTGTTGTCGGAGGGTGTAACAACACTAACAGGGAGGGATTCAAGTTGCACCACTGGCCCGAAGATGTGAAAGTGTCTGCCGCCAGACCCCTATTGAATGTGCCGGAGTGTCTCCACATTTTACCGGCGATGAAAGACATGACACAGAGATGTATGGATAACCTGCAGATGCATTTGCAACAATAAAGTCAACAAAATCACAAAGGTGAGTTTTGTTGATGTTGACTTGTGTGCTAATCAGACAAATTTGGTTGCGGCGTGACTGCCAGCTAATCGCTGCTAACATGCTATGCTAACCGACGCTAACATGCTATTTACCGGCGATGCTAAAGCAGACATGGCACGGAGATGTATGGATAACCAGATGATGCATTTTCAACGATAAAGTCAATGAAATCACAAAGGTGAGTTTTGTTGATGTTGACTGCCAGCTAATCGATGCTAACATGCTACGCTAATCGATGCTATCATGCTATTTACCGGCGGCGCTAAAGCAGACATGGCACAGAGATATATGTATAACCTGCAGATTCATTTGCAACTATATTACGTTTCCTTCCACCCACATTTAATGCGAAAAAAACACTTACCAATCGACGGATTTAAGTTGCTCCAGTGTCACAAGATGCGAAAGTCCTGATCGTTTGGTCCGCACATTTTACCGGCGATGATAACGCAGGTATTCGGCCATGTTATGGTTATGAATAGCATCAATAGCTATTCGCTCAATAGCTTCAGTTTCTTCTTCAATACTTTCATACTCCAACCATTTGTTTCAATACATGCGTAATCTGTTGAATCGCTTAAACCGCTGAAATCCGAGTCTGAATCCGAGCTAATGTCGCTATATCTTGCTGTGGTATCTGCCATTGTTTGTTTACATTGGCAGCACTGTATGACGTCACAGGGAAATGGATAGTCGCATCGCAAATAGCGTAAATCAAGCACTTTAAAGTTTTTTTAGGGATATTCCGGGACCGGTAAAATTTTGAAAAAAAACTTCAAAAAATACAACAAGCCAATGGGAAGTGATTTTTATTGTTTTTAACCCCTTTGAAATTGTGATAATGTTCCCCTTTAACCATACGAACGAAGAGAGTGTATGGGAAAGACCACATCCACTGCATACCGTGTAACGAGCTAACTTGGTGAAGCAGAATTAGTCGATAACGCCAGCCAAGGACTTAACAATCAATCAATCAATCAATGTTTATTTATATAGCCCTAAATCACAAGTGTCTCAAAGGGCTGCACAATGTCAATGAGAATGACTATGAGAAACTTTGGAGAGGACCTCAAGCACAAAATAATGTACCTGTACTACAGTTATCATTACACCAATGACTTGTTAGTACTTAGTTGCTAAATCATTTCTTGGTGGTAAGGGATTTCTTGCAAGGGCATGCAAACAAGATAAAGATGCAGTCTCACACCTCCAACATTCCTGTTCCCTAAGAAAAGTCTTTACACAATGAACCACCGCTGACCCCCCAACCCACTTATTGAAAGAGAACCGAAGGTTGAGCCGCTGGCCTTGTCTGGTACAGATAAATCCTCTTTTTGGTGTGAGCTACCTGACTTTGGACAGGGTTGCCCTAAATGAAGTCATTTACATAACGCTGAATGTATTGCAAGGGCCTAATCTGCGTCACTTGACCCGAATTGCCCAATGTCCCATTCAGAATCTCAGGTTCTGGTTCTGGTCGATAGATATGAGTCACTGGCACACGGTACCAGACAGATAAGCATTGAGGTTGCAGTAGCAGCTGTCACCAGCTCACAGTGCCCCTATTGCAACACTACAAGGCTGGACAAGATTTACGTAACACTACACTACACTTACCCTCACTATATTTACTACAAACCCTGTTTCCATATGAGTTAGGAAATTGTGTAAGATGTAAATATAAACTAAATACAAGGATTTGTAAATCCTTTTCAACCCGTATTCAGTTAAATATGCTACAAATACAACATATTTGATGTTCAAACTGATAAACATTTTTTTTGTTGCAAATAATCATTAACTTTAGAATTTGATGCCAGCATCACGTGACAAAGAAGTTGGGAAAAGCGGCAATAAATACTGATAAAGTTGAGGAATGCTCATCAAACACCTATTTGGAACATCCCACAAGTGTGCAGGCTAATTGGGAACAGGTGGGTGCCATGATTGGGTATAAAAACGGCTTCCCAGAAAATGCTCAGTCTTTCACAAGAAAGGATGGGGCGAGGTACACCCCTTTGTCCACAACTGCGTGAGCAAATAGTCAAACAGTTTAAGAACAAGGGATTTCAACATCAACGGTCCATAATATCATCAAAAGGTTCAGAGAATCTGGAGAAATCACTCCACGTAAACGGCATGGCCGGAAACCAACATTGAAAGAGCGTGACCTTCGATTCCTCAGACGGCACTGTATCAAAAACCGACATTAATCTCTAAAGGATATCACCACATGGGCTCAGGAACACTTCAGAAAACCACTGTCACTAAATACAGTTTGTCGCTACATCTGTAAGTGCAAGTTAAAGCTCTACAACGTAAAGCGAAAGCCATTTATTAACAACATCCAGAAACGCCGCCGGTTTCTCTGGGCCCGAGATCATCTAAGATGCACTGATGCAAAGTGGAAGAGTGTTCTCTGGTCTGAGGAGTCCACATTTCAAATTGTTTTCTGGAAATATTCAACATCGTGTCATCCGGACCAAAGGGGAAGCGAACCATCCAGACTGTTATTGACGCAAAGTTAAAAAGTCAGCATCTGTAATGGTATGGGGGTGCATTAATGCCCAAGGCATGGGTAACTTACACATCTGTGAAGGCACCAGTAATGCTGAAAGGTACATACAGGTTTTGGAACAACATATGCTGCCATCTAAGCGCCATCTTTTTCATGGACGCCCCTGCTTATTTCAGCAAGACAATGCCAAGCCACATTCAGCACGTGTTATAACAGCGTGGCTTCGTAAAAAAGGAGTGCGTGTACTTTCCTGGCCCGCCAGCAGTCCAAATCTGTTTCCCATCGGAAATGTGTGGCGCATTATGAAACGTAAAATACGACAGCGGAGACCCCGGATTGTTGAACGACTGAAGCTCTACATAAAACAAGAAATGGAAAGAATTCCACTTTCAAAGCTTCAACAATTAGTTTCCTCAGTTCACAAACATTTATTGAGTGTTGTTTAAAGAAAAGGTGATGTAACAGTGGTGAACATGCCCTTTCCCAACTACTTTGGCATGTATTGCAGCCATTATTATTTTCCAAAAAAAAAAAGATTATGAGTTTGACAACAAATATGTTGTCTTTGTAGGGCATTCAATTGAATATGGGTTGAAAAGGATTTGAAAATCATTGTATTCCGTTTATATTTACATGTAACACAATTTCCCAACTCATATGGAAACGGGGTTTGTATGTTTAATATCACAACTGTGTTGTGTTGTGTAGCATAAGATAAGTATTTGATAATCATCATTACCACAAGAACCAACTTAAAACTTTTGCTGTCAGGAAAAGAATAATAAAAAGGTAAACCTTCCCCCCTTTGCCCCGCCACAAGAAAGTTTGTTTGTAAAGCTTATCATTTGGTGTCAAACTGATTAGTCATGTTTTTGAAGTTTGACAGGACCTAGGAAATGCAAACCTTTCTTACATACAGTTTGCAGAGGCACAAGTAGGCCAGCTTAATTCAGTGGACACTATTAATACCTAACTTTATACTTTATAATATTGCTTGACACTTTCTATACTCATGCTGACGGTTGGGCTGTTTAATCAAAAGCGTTCCAAGAATGATGATGCTGAGAATATTAATGTGATCATCACTGCATGGGGTGTTGCACAATGGAGTAGCGCTTACTCTTAATGTACTTACTAAAGACGTTAAATTGTCTGCATGTTAGTGCTGTGCTACCTGATCTACCACAAAGAAATTATTTTATTGGACGTTCTTGACAAACCCATTTATGGAAAAGCCATACGGGAGAACTTTTTTTTGAAAAGGACAGACAAAAATATGTTTGCAAAATTTAATGGATATAGATCAGTGGTCCCTAACCACCAGGCCCGATTGGTACCGGGCCGCAGAATCATTTTTTATTAAAAAAAAATAATAATAAAATAAAAAAAATAAAAAATATATATATATATATATATTTTTTTTTAATTAAATCAACATAAAAAAACACAATATACACTTACAATTAGTGCAAAAAACACAAAAACCTCCCTTTTTCATGACAAAAACGTCCCTTTTTTATGACAAAGAAGAAAAAAAAAAGAAAGAAAGAAAAAAATTTGTCCAGCGGATACAAAAAGGTTGGGGACCACTGATATAGATGACGATTTTTTATGTTGGGCTGGCTCCAAAAAAAAAATCAGTTAAATAAATTCAAAAATGTTAATATACAGCCCTGTGATGAGGTGGCAACTTGTCCAGAGTGCATCCGGCCTTCCGCCTGAAACGCAGCAGAGATAGGCTCCAGCGACCCCCCCAAACCCCACAACCCCGAAAGGGACAAGCGGTAGAAAATGGATGGATAGATGGATGTTAATAAACATTTTGTACAACTCAAAATGTTTACTGGTCAATATCAGTTAACTTTCTTTCATTTTTGTACTAGGTTGCTATGCTTTGCTTACAAATCATGTTTTTTGGTTGCAAATCTTTTTTTCGGTTCCAAATACAGGTGGGGAAAATGATTCTCCCCGACGCGCCTCGATAGGAACGTGGACTATTCTAAATCAATGAATCAACAAATGTCCTAGTAGTGATTGTTTATGAATGTTAAAGCATACTTGCCAACCTGGAGACCTCCGTATTCGGGAGATGGGAGGGGGCGTTGGTGGTAGGGGGGGGTATATTGTAGCGTCCCGGAAGAGTTAGTGCTACAAGGGTTTCTGGGTAATTGTTCTCTTGTGTTTATGTTGTGTTACGGTGCGGATGTTCTCCCGAAATGTTTGTCATTCTTGTTTTGTGTGGGTTGACAGTGCGGCGCATGTTTTTAAATGTTAAAGTTGTTTATACGGCCACCCTCAGTGTGACCTGTATGGCTGTTGACCAAGAATGTTAAAGCATACTTGCCAACCTGGAGAGCTTCGAATTCGGGAGATGGGAGGGGGCGTTGGTGATAGCGGGGGGGTGTATATTGTAGCGTCCCGGAAGAGTTAGTGCTACAAGGGTTTCTGGGTCATTGTTCTCTTGTGTTTATGTTGTGTTACGGTGCGGATGTTCTCCCGAAATGTTTGTCATTCTTGTTTGGTGTGGGTTGACAGTGTGGCGCATATTTTTAAGTGTTAAAGTTGTTTATACGGCCACCCTCAGTGTGACCTGTATGGCTGTTGACCAAGAATGTTAAAGCATACTTGCCAACCTGGAGACCTCCGTATTCGGGAGATGGGAAGGGGCGTTGGTGGTAGGGGGGGTATATTGTAGCGTCCCGGAAGAGTTAGTGCTACAAGGGTTTTTTGGGTAATTGTTCTCTTGTGTTTATGTTGTGTTACGGTGCGGATGTTCTCCCGAAATGTTTGTCATTCTTGTTTGGTGTGGGTTGACAGTGCTGCGCATATTTTTAAGTGTTAAAGTTGTTTATACGGCCACCCTCAGTGTGATCTGTATGGCTGTTGACCAAGAATGTTAAAGCATACTTGCCAACCTGGAGAGCTCCGAATTCGGGAGATGGGAGGGGGCGTTGGTGGTAGCGGGGGGTGTATATTGTAGCGTCCCGGAAGAGTTAGTGCTACAAGGGTTTCTGGGTCATTGTTGTCTTGTGTTTATGTTGTGTTACGGTGCGGATGTTCTCCCGAAATGTTTGTCATTCATGTTTGGTGTGGGTTGACAGTGCGGCGCATATTTTTAAGTGTTAAAGTTGTTTATACGGCCACCCTCAGTGTGACCTCTATGGCTGTTGACCAAGTATGCGTGCATTCACTTGTGTGTGTGTGAAAAACGGTAGATATTGTGTGACTGGGCCGGCACGCAAAGGCAGTACCGTTCAGGTTTATTGGCGCGATGTACTTCTCTCTACACAGCGGCGTTTTAAAAAGTCATACATTTTACTTTTTGAAACCGATAATTACTGATATTACATTTTAAAGCATTTATCAACCTGAAATTATTTTTACAACAAAGCTCAAGCTTGGTGGTGTATCAGATACATCAGACTGTAGGTGTTGTTGTTTTTTACCCTTTGTTTTGATATTTTGCTGTGTTTGTTGCCTTTTTTTGTGTGTTTAGCTTTATTATAAAATATGTGGACAGAGAGGGGGTGTGACGTTTTTATGTTATCAATATTCAGTGTTTTATTGTTCATAGTTAAAATTGTAAATCCCACATTATTTATTTTTTGTACATTCAGGGTGTCTCATTCAGTGTGAAAATTGAAAATTGCATTCCGTCTTTAAAGGCGGTCTGTCAAAGTTTTAGCATTCATACATTATTGTGAGGTTTTGTATTGATGTTCCTAAAAATAGATATACCGGCACCCAGACACGTTTTTTTTCTCTAAATCTGGCCCACGAGTCAAAATAATTGCCCAGGCCTGAGTTGGACATTAATAATAAGTGTCCTTAATTGAAGAATATTGCAGTCTAAACCCGTGGTTCTCAAATGGGGGTACTTGAAGGTATGCCAAAGGGTACATTTGATTTTTTTTTAATATTCTAAAAATAGCAACAATTCAAAAAGCCTTTATACATATATTTATTGAAGTATTGTTCAAGTTCATAAACTGTGAAAAGAAATGCAGCAATGCAATATTCAGTGTTGACAGCTAGATTTTTTGTGGACATTTTCCATAAATATTGATGTTGAAGATTTATTTTTTTGTGAAGAAATGTTTAGAATTAAGTTCATGAATCCAGATGGATCTCTATTACAATACCCAAAGAGGGCACTTTGAGTTGATGATTACTTCTATGTGTAGAAATCTTTATTTATAATTGAATCACTTATTTATTTTTCAACAAGATTTTAGTTATTTTTATATATTTTTTTCCAAATAGTTCAAGAAAGACCACTACAAATGAGCAATATTTTGCACTGTTATACAATTTAATAGATCAGAAACTGATGACATCGTGCTATATTTTACTTCTTTATCTATTTTTTTCAACCAAAAATGCTTTGCTCTAATTAGGGGGTACTTGAATTAAAAAAATGTTCACAGGGGGTACATCCCTGAAAAAAGG
>NC_084624.1:13974984-14029984 GCF_033978795.1 Nerophis ophidion | reverse complement strand
ATCCGCACCATACACGGTGTTGATAGTGCACTGCTTCCCCTTCCTGAGGCGGCGGATGGTGGTCCAGAATCGCTTCGAAGCCGTCCGGAAGTCGTTTTCCATGGCTTCCCCGAACTCTTCCCATGTCCGAGTTTTTGCCTCCGCGACCGCTGAAGCTGCACACCGCTTGGCCTGTCGGTACCTGTCCACTGCCTCCGGAGTCCTATGAGCCAAAAGGACCCGATAGGACTCCTTCTTCAGCTTGACGGCATCCCTCACCGCTGGTGTCCACCAAGGGGTTTTAGGATTGCCGCCCCGACAGGCACCAACTACCTTGCGGCCACAGCTCCGATCTGCCGCCTCGACAATAGAGGTGCGGAACATGGTCCACTCGGACTCAATGTCCAGCACCTCCCTCGTGACATGTTCAAAGTTCTTCCGGAGGTGGGAATTGAAACTTTGTCTGACAGGAGACTCTGCCAGACGTTCCCAGCAGACCCTCACAATGCGTTTGGGCCTCCCAGGTCTGTCCGGCATCCTCCCCCACCATCGCAGCCAACTCACCACCAGGTGGTGATCGGTAGAAAGCTCCGCCCCTCTCTTCACCCGAGTGTCCAAAACATGAGGCCGCAAATCCGATGACTCAACTACAAAGTCGATCATGGAACTGCGGCCTAGGGTGTCCTGGTGCCAAGTGCACATATGGACACCCTTATGTTTGAACATGGTGTTTGTTATGGACAAACTGTGACGAGCACAAAAGTCCAATAACAAAACACCACTCGGGTTCAGATCCGGGCGGCCATTCTTCCCAATCACGCCTCTCCAGGTTTCACCGTCGTTGCCAACGTGAGCGTTGAAGTCTCCCAGTAGGACAAGGGAATCACCCGGGGGAGCACTTTCCAGTACTCCCTCGAGCATTCCCAAAAAGGGTGGGTACTCTGAACTGTTGTTTGGTGCATAAGCACAAACAACAGTCAGGACCCGTCCCCCCACCCGAAGGCGGAGGGAGGCTACCCTTTCGTCCACCGGGTTGAACTCCAACGTACAGGCTTTGAGCCGGGGAGAAACAAGAATTGCCACCCCAGCCCGTCGCCTCTCACTGCCGGCAACGCCAGAGTGGAAGAGGGTCCAATCCCTCTCGAGAGAAGGGGTTCCAGAGCCCTTGCTGTGCGTCGAAGTGAGTCCAACTATATCCAGCCGGAATTTCTCGACTTCGCGCACTAGCTCAGGCTCCTTCCCCCCCAGTGACGTGACGTTCCACGTCCCAAGAGCTAGCTTCTGTAGCCGAGGATCGGACCGCCAAGTGCCCTGACTTCGGCTGTCGCCCAGCTCACAATGCACCCGACCTCTATGGCCCCTGCTATGGGTGGTGAGCCCATTGGAGGGGTGACCCACGTTGCCTCTTCGGGCTGTGCCCGGCCGGGCCCCATGGGAACAGGCCCGGCCACCAGGCGCTCGCCATCGTGCCCCACCTCCGGGCCTGGCTCCAGAGGGGGGCCCCGGTGACCCGCGTCCGGGCGAGGGAAATCTGGGTCCATGGTTTTTCATCTTCATAAAGGTCTTCGAGCTGCTCTTTGTCTGATCCCTCACCTAGAACCTGTTTGCCTTGGGAGACCCTACCAGGGGGCTTTATGCCCCCGGACAACATAGCTCCTAGGATCATTGGGACACGCAAACTCCTCTACCACGATAAGGTTGCAGCTCAGAGAGGAGAGATACATATACAGTATATACAAAAACATAAACATACATACATATATGCATACCGTACATTCATATATATATATACATACGTATATACATTCAGAACATACATATACACACACACACGTACATATATATATATATATATATATATATATATATGTAACTGCTGTGTACCCGTCCCGTCAAGAATCCACACACAGGCTGGTTTGGATGATGTGGTTCTTTACTGGTAGCTGCAATGAGTGATCGGAATGCACATACACACAATATGTGGTTAGCACCTCTGCTGGTTTCAATGTCATTAGCAGAGTGCAGGAAGTCTGCTCAAGTACATATAATATTTTCATATTTTTTACAATTACATGAAATTCAATTACAGGTGTAACTTAATACAATGGTTTCTTACAGTATACTTTTTTCGTGTGATCGTATAGTGGTTTTACTTTCTTTTATCTTCACTTGTATTACAATCGGGCTTCACGGTGGCAGAGGGGTTAGTGCGTCTGCCTCACAATACAAAGTTCCTGCAGTCCTGGGTTCAAATCCAGGCTCGGGAACTTTCTGTGTGGAGTTTGCATGTTCTCCCCGTGAATGCGTGGGTTCCCTCCGGGTACTCCGGCTTCCTCCCACTTCCTAAGACATGCACCTGGGGATAGGTTGATTGGCAACACTAAATTGGCCCTAGTGTGTGAATGTGAGTGTGAATGTTGTCTGTCTATCTGTGTTGGCCCTGTGATGAGGTGGCGACTTGTCCAGGGTGTACCCCGCCTTCCGCCCGATTGTAGCTGAGATAGGCGCCAGCACCCCCCGCGACCCCAAAAGGGAATAAGCGGTAGAAAATAGATGGATGGGATGGATGTATTACAATCAATTCAATAAAAATATATTTTTAACTTGTTTTTTAACCAACATCATCCTTTTTTTATATATTTCTGAAATAGAAAATAGAAAAGTACAAAATACAATACAAGACATGACAAAATCATTAAATGGACTTTTAGCACCCTCTGGTGGCAACTAGCGAAAATGACAGACCACGTTGCGTCCATGCCAAAATGTCGGACAATTCAAACTTAAACATGAACATACGGACACGTAACACGCACATAGTGCACCAATTATTACCTGCAATGAGTGATCGGAATGCACATCCGCACAATATGTGGTTAGAACCTCTGCTGGTTTCGATGTTTATGGGGGAAAATAATATCGACTTCAGTGCAATATAGTAGTACATCTAACGTGAGCAACAACTAATTCAAAACGAAAATTCCACAACATGGCATTTCAACTGCTGTTAAATAACTGTGTATCTTACAATGAACATCACGTTAGCTTTAGTTTAATTTACAATATTCCGCCTGATTGTAGCTGAGATAGGCGCCAGCGCCCCCCGCGACCCCGAAAGGGAATAAGCGGTAGGAAATGGATGGATGGATGGATTATGCGGAGCAATATCGGAACATGTCTTACCATTAGCAGACTGCAGGAAGTCTGCTAATAGCTTCCGGTTTCCGGTCATATTTACAGATTTTCAGGTACCAGCAGATGGCGCAATTGGACCTCATTGCATTACAAAACAATATACATATTTTAGCAGGAATTTCGCTCAAATAATCAAAGTATATATATATATATATGTATATATATATGTATATGTAAATGTATATATATATGTATATGTATATATATATACATATATATATATGTATATATATATATATATATATATATATATATATATATATACATATGTATGTATAAACATACAAACATATGTACATACAGTACATGCATATATATATATATATATATATATATATATATATATATATATATACACATACATACACACACACCACACATATATACATACATATGTATATTTTTATATATACACACATACATAAAGATACATATACAGTATATATATATAAACATAAACATACATACATATATGCATACCGTACATTCATATATATATATATATATATATATATATATACATACGTACGTATATACATTCAGTACATACATATACACACACACACACACATATATATATATATATATATATATATATATATATATATATATACACAAAGTATGTACATACAATGTATGTACAGTATATACAATGTACTGTATGTATACACAACAGCATACAATGATTTGCAAATCCTTTTCACCTTATATTCAATTGAATAGACTGCAAAGACGAGATACTTAACCTTCGCACTAATAAACTTTTATTTTTTTGCAAATACTAGCTCATTTGGAATTGGACAACTATATTGTACAAACAAGCAGACATACAACAATATTAACGTCATTAAAACATACATTTGACAACTTTACTTCAATGCACACATGGATTTGAACTCACTGGTGCACAGACAATCACCACACGATCCTTGACAGATCCGGGTCAGGGTCCAGTGGCATGGAGTCCAAGACGACTGGGGACCCTTTTCTGTTGCAGCCTTCATCCGCCATCGCAACCGTTTGTGGTTTGTGGTAGTTCTTAAATCTACCGTCTTCCTCCTGTCTCGCCATTGAGGTCTTCACTGTATCCCTGGCTAGGGGGCAGTCAGGTACTTGGCCTTTGCCAAGGGCCACCTGGGGTAACGGTGGTAAAGGGGTTAATCTCCTAGTGCCCCAATACCCCAAAGAGGAACCTCCACTGCCGGATGCACTTTAACATCATGCCCAGGACACAATATATAATAATAATATATATAACAATGAACACGATACTAATATACTTAGGGAAAATGGAGTGTGTGATAAAGTCTTCAAGGAAATGGGTGACAGACTATGTGTAGCATTTCACTGGAGCGTTTTGAGAGGAGCGGTGGTGTCCGACAAGGGCAAGGCAGGCAGAGTTGTCCAGGGGCGGAAGCGGGGTCGAGAGGCATGAGCGAGTCGTCGTCCGGGGGCAAGTGAGGAGCCGAGAATCAGGAAGCACGAGGTAAGCGGGGAAGATCCGGGAGCACAAGACGCACAGCTTGACTCGGGGATGCACACAGGGAACTGCGGGGTGAGGGAGGACACGACAATCAACGCAGGGAAAGCACAGAGATCAGCACAGAGAGAGAGAGCATAAAGGGAGAGTTTGCTTACGGTTCACCAACAGAAGGTTATAATCCGGCGCGGGATGGCAGGTTGAGCAGTCTTATGAAGGCAGCTCCAGGCAGGTGCGTTGATTGCCGGGGAATGATGCAGCTGGCGGCAGGGATGTGTGCGGCCGTGGGCGTGTCCCGAGGTGCGACAAGCAGAGCCCAAGGATGAGGGCGCATTCCAATGCGCCAGCGAGGAGTCGAGAACCAGGAAGCGCGAAGTTTGCAGGGAAGATCTGGGAGCACAAGATGCACAGCTTGACTCGGGGTTGCACACAGGAAACTGCGGGGTGAGGGACGACACGACAATCAACGCAGGGAAAGCACAGAGATCAGGACAGAGAGAGCATTAAGCGAGAGTTGGCTTAAGGTACACCAACAGAAGGTTATAATCCGGCGTGGGATGGCAGATTGAGCAGGCTTATGAAGGCAGCTCTAGGCAGGCGCGTTGACTGCCGGTGAATGACTGCAGCTGGCGGCAGGGATGTGGGCGTGTCCCGAGGTGCGACAAGCAGAGCCCAAGAATGAGGGCGCATTGAAAAGCGCCCTGGCCGTGACAGAAGGTTCCAAAATACGAATCAAATTGAGCAATGTCGTTTCTGTCCACAGATAAAGCAGCAAAGGAAAGTGAAGATGACGCATCTTCGTCATCCTCGCGCCACAGTGTCTCACTCTTTGACCACTGGGGTCAGGACCTGGGCCCCGAAAGTCGCAGGGTTGCCCGTAAAAAGTTCCGCTATTACGGCTACAACAGCTTCCTAAGTGATCGGATCTCCATCACCCGACCCATTCCGGATTTTCGTCCAGACGGGTCAGCCAGACGTGGTGTTGTGTCGTTGGATGTTTTTTTTGGAGCTTGTAGTAACTCTTCTCTTTTCTCCTTTAGCTGTAAAACCATGTGGTATTCATCTGACCTTCCTCAACTGAGTATCATCTTCATCTTCATCAATGAGGCCTTGTCCGTGTTGCTGCGTTCCGTAAACACGGCCATCCAGAGGACACCGTCCCACTTACTCAAGGAAATCATATTGGTGGACGACCACAGCAACAACCGTAAGGATTTATATTGTTTTATGTTCATGCCACCTGCATTTTACTTAGTATTGTGTCTAATTCAAAATCGTGTGACGATTGTCCAAGAAAATTTTTTTTTTAATCAATCTAGTTTTATTTGGTCAAGTGATCAACCGCCCAAAAGTACTCCCAACCCAGCATTCCAAGAAGAAAGACAAAAACAAACCCAACCCTACATGAGGAAGCACTTCAGACATACCAGAAACCGGGTTTAGTGACAATGGTCCTTGTTATAATATCAAGGTATGGCAGCATTTTGCAGAAAAGTATAGCTTTAACCATGTCACATCCAGTCCTCAGCTTGCACCAGCAAATGGCAAAAATATATATTATGTTTATAAACTCTGGAAATATGTCCCTGGACACATAGGGACTTTGAATATGACCATTGTATGATCCTGGAACTACTTGGTATCAGATTGCTCCTCAGGGTCCCTTCGACCACCAATGACTGACATGACATTCTCGGTCATATTTGTGAACAACGTTTTATTTTTCAATAAATATTATTTTTATGCTTTTCAGCAAATGTCTGTCAATCTCGCCAGTGAGCACACGAATAGTGTTTCTTCCGTCTCTGCTCTCACTCTCGCTGCCATCAACAACCCCCTCTTACAATTTAGAGTGAAAAGCAAATTTTATTTTCACTCGCATACAAAACATTCTAACTTGGATTGTTTCCCTGGCGTCGAGACAGTGCGGCAAAGACACAACAAACTCTCTTCTTGTCTCTCATGGACGCAATAAAAATAATAATAATAATGGATTAGATTTATATCGTGCTTTTCTATTGTTAAATACTCAGAGCGCTCACAGAGAAGTGGGAACCCATCCTTCATTCACACCTGGTGGTGGTAAGCTACATCAGCAGCCACAGCTGCCCTGGGGTAGACTGACGGAAGCGTGGTTGCCAGTTTGCGCCTACGGCCCCTTCGACCACCACCAATCATTCATTCATCATTCATTCACTAGTGTGAGTGGCACCGGGGGAAGGGGTTAAGTGTCCTGCCCAAGGACACAACGGCAGTAATTTGGATGTCAATAGGTGGGAAGCGAACCTGCAACCCTCAGGTTTCCGGCATGGCCGCTCTACCCACTACACCATGCCACCTGTTGTTGTTGACTTTGGACTAGCGACTGCACAATACATCAAGGCCGCGGAACAGAGACACACTGCGGGCTTACACACATACACATACACAAAAATATATGCCACACATACACACCCCAACCCAACGCCCTCGACGCAAACCCCATAGGGGTGATGAATGGATGGTCAGCGCCTGAGAGCTGCGACCTACCACCATGACCCCGAACTCCCTTCCCTCTGTTGCTAGATATCTCGAGATGTACATTGTAATATGTATATATGCTTTGCTATGGAAGTTTTTTTCCCACTCCAGACTGGGCCCCCTTAGGAGCCCAGTCTAGATTGTGTTTTTTAACTCATCCTGCACCAGTGTTTACCTTTTACCCATCTTTTACGGGGCGCCTTATGGCGACCCATCAGCGTTCTTGTTCTAGAACCCTGTACACTGTTTGTTTGTCTAATCTTGAAAAGGTTTGTGCTGAAAACAAAGTTTTGTTGTGCTTGTGCAATGACAATAAAGACCTATCCCTCTATCTCTCCTTCCCGACTGCTGCCTTTAACAGAGCGATGGGTGATTAGACAAACACTCTCAGCTGTGTCATCTACGCACCTGTCGCTCATCTCGAAGCCGGTTCTGCACACCCCGCTTTGCTGCAGGCCGCAGGCCACGCCCAGCACACAGATCAACACCTAAATTTGTGGTATCGTACAAAACTAATGCAAAGCATCCAAACAACAGAAGAATAAGCGATCTTTACATAGATAGAACATGTTAAAAGTGAAAGTAAGCAGATATTAACAGTTAACTAACAAGTAGATTCACAATTCATTTTCTACCACTTGTCCTTAATCATTTTGACAAAACAATAGACTGGAAAATGACACAATATGTCAGTGCATATGTCAGCAGACTAATTAGGAGCCTTTGTTTGTTTACTTAATGCTAAAAGACAAATTGTCTAGTATGTTCACTATTTTATTCAAGGACAAACTTGCAATAAGAAACACATGATTAATGTAGCTTAAGACTTTTTGTTAAAAATGAAGCCAATGCTATTTTCTGTGGTTCCCGTTATTTAGAAAAGTATCGAAAAATATCGAAATATATTTTTGGACCGGTACCTAAATATTGGTATCGGGACAAGACTATATAGACATGGGAGTTTGCCCAACCAGTCTACATGTGCTTTGTGGACTTGGAGAAGGCATTCGACCGTGTCCCTCGAGAAGTCCTGTGGGGAGTGCTCAGAGAGTATGGGGTATCGGACTGTCTTATTGTGGCGGTCCGCTCCCTGTACGATCAGTGTCAGAGCTTGGTCCGCATTGCCGGCAGTAAGTCGGGCACGTTTCCAGTGAGGGTTGGACTCCGCCAAGGCTGCCCTTTGTCACCGATTCTGTTCATAACTTTTATGGACAGAGTTTCTAGGCGCAGTCAAGGCTTTAAGAGGTTCCGGTTTGGTGGCCGTGGGATCAGGTATCTGCTTTTTGCAGATGATGTGGTCCTGATGGGTTTATCTGGCCGGGATCTTCAGCTCTCACTGGATCGGTTTACAGCCGAGTGTGAAGCGACCGGAATGAGAATCAGCACCTCCAAGTACGAGTCGATGGTTCTCTCCCGGAAAAGAGTGGAGTGCCATCTGCGGGTTGGGGAGGAGACCCTGCCCCAAGTGGAGGAGTTCAAGTACCTAGGAGTCTTGTTCACGAGTGGGGGAAGAGTGGATCGTGAGATCGACAGGCGGATCGGTGCGGCGTCTTCAGTAATGCGAACGTTGTACCGATCCGTTGTGGTGAAGAAGGAGCTGAGCCGGAAGGCAAAGCTCTCAATTTACCGGTCGATCTACGTTCCCATCCTCACCTATGGTCATGAGCTTTGGGTCATGACCGAAAGGATAAGATCACGGGTACAAGCGGACGAAATGACTTTCCTCCGCCGTGTGGCGGGGCTCTCCCTTAGAGATAGGGTGAGAAGCTCTGCCATCCGGGAGGAGCTCAAAGTAAAGCCGCTGCTCCTCCACATCGAGAAGAGCCAGATGAGGTGGTTGGGGCATCTGGTCAGGATGCCACCGGAACGCCTCCCTAGAGAGGTGTTTAGGGCACGTCCGACCGATAGGAGGCCACGGGGAAGACCCAGGACATGTTGGGAAGACTATGTCTCCCGGCTGGCCTGGGAATGCCTCGGGATCCCCCGGGAGGAGCTACACGAAGTGGCTGGGGAGAGGGAAGTCTGGGCATCCCTGCTTAGGCTGCTGCCCCCTCTAC
The DNA here is from genome assembly GCF_033978795.1 of Nerophis ophidion. Taxonomy (NCBI): domain Eukaryota; kingdom Metazoa; phylum Chordata; class Actinopteri; order Syngnathiformes; family Syngnathidae; genus Nerophis; species Nerophis ophidion. Next base: position 14,020,753 of record NC_084624.1, on the reverse strand, counting down.
CTGACCTCGGATAAGCGGAAGAAGATGGATGGATGGATGGATGGATGGATGGATGGATGGATGGATGGATGGATGGATGGATGTTGGCGCGTAGGCCCGTTGTTCAGACGATGAAGTCTCGTCAGTTATAGATGAACAACACAACGATGAGATGTTGTGTTCTTCTCTCCAGTGGAACTAAAAGAACACCTGCAGAGTTTTGTGGACGAGACGAATGCTCAACGAGGTCCAGGGTTCATCAAAATGGTCCACCATGAAAAACGAGAGGGACTGATCAGGTCCAGAGTCAGCGGGTGGAGGATCGCTTCAGCCCCCGTGGTTGCTCTGTTTGATGCAAATGTGGAGTTTAACACCGGATGGTGAGTTTAACATACACTTTTTACACATTCTTGCACTTCGTGTTGACTTTACAACTTTTTCTGTGCAAATAAGACACATCGGGGTGCTCCTCTGCTCAACAAAGGAATATTGCATCTCCCACTTTTCCTGGAATTGTCTTTGCTCATTACTAACCTTTCTCTTCACTGCAGGCTTTGATAAAGACATGTTTGGGGTTGTGGAATTTATTTGTATTTGGCCGACGCACGGAGAATAATGTTTTCTCCGCAATGTGTGTCGTTCCGCTTTTCCTCCCTACAGCAACACGGCGGTCGGCGGATAATAGCCGGGAAAGTACCTGGATAGCGAGCGCAAAAAAGCGACGGCTCCGGGAGTGTTATCCGGCGTCATATAAAAATATATGTAGAGTTCATCGTGTGAAGCAATGCAAATTAAACAATAAAAAAAAACCCCCACAAAAAACGGTTTGAATTGGTTCAGGTTATCGGGGACAGGTGTCGCGGTGTGACCGCAGCCAGCCATGTAAGGAAACCCTCGTATCCAAGGCAACGTCTCTGTTGCTTTCACTCATTCGCCACTTTTCCACTAACGCAGGGGTAGGCAACCCAGAAAGTTGAAAGGGCCATTTTGGAGCCAAATACCAAAAATTGTCTTTGTCTGGAGCCGGAGGTTGGAGGGGTAGCACATATGCCCAGAACGGGCTAACATCACGACTAACAAGTTACACGTCCGATTCGCCCAGCAACTCTCTGCCGGTGTATCAGCGCTGGGGTCCAGTGCACCACAGTTTTGTATTGTCGCCCGGTCCTTTGGCGGAGTGCTTCGGAAGCTATGGGCCCGCCCGTGTCCCCGGCCCGGACTGCTTGAAAAGCGACCCAAATTTTCTTTAAATTAGCCATTAGTTTTAACGCTAATTGAAGCCTCTCTGCCATAGACATCTCTGTGGGGTTCGAATTTGGCTGGATGGATTATTCTGTCAAAGTTAGTTTGTGACAAACCCCAAGATGCAGAGAAGGAGGCAGGCATAGAATAGGAAAACATGATTTAATTAAAATAATACAATAAGAACAAACAAGGAAGCAGGGGACAAAAGACAGTAAGCTACAAACTACTACCAAATGCAGCTTACCGCAACGCTGCATTGACACGGCATGACACGACACGACACGACAGGTAGCAACAACAATAATCCAGCACAGACAAGGTGGGAAGGCAGGTTAAAATAGGAGTGGGCTGATTGACACCAGGTGTAGCCAGGTGCCAATCAGCCACAGCTGAGGGGAAACAGCGCTCAGGGAGAAATACAGGAAACAGACTAAATAAGAACGCGGACAGGAAATACTACACACACAGAGGAAACAAAGACAAATGCAGAGGAAAAAAATAAAACATAACCAAACTGTCAGGGACAAACCTGACAAGTTCAGTCCATAGTTGGGCAGCGCAGAGATGTCCCCAACCGATGCACAGGCGAGCGGTCAACTCCCGGGTCCCGACTCTGGACAGCCAGCACTTCATCCATGGTCACCGGACCTGTGCTTCCCCCCTCCATAAGGGAGAGGGGGGCAGAGGAGAAAAGAAAAGAAACGGCATATCAACTGGTCTAAAAAAAGGGAGTCTTTAAAGGCAAGAGTATACAAATGAGTTTTAAGATGGGACTTAAATGTTTCTACTGAGGTAGCATCTCTAACTGTTACCGGGAGGGCATTCTAGAGTACTGGAGCCTGAATAGAAAAGGCTCTATAGCCCTCAGTGTGAGGCCACCCTCAGTGTGACCTGTATGACAGTTGACCAAGTATGCATTGCATTCACTTGTGTGTGTGTGTGTGTGTGTGTGTGTGTGTGTGTGTGTGTGTATGTGTGTGTAGAAACTGCATATATTACGTGACAGGGTGGGAAAAGCGGATATGACAACAGGTTATAGAAGACGCTAGTGGAAATCGGGAGAAATGTTGTCCCGGTAGATTTTCGTGGGGGGAACTGAAATTCGTGAGTCTCCTGGGAAAATCGTGAGGGTTGGCAAGTATTAGAATTAGCGGTGAATGCACCGCCGCTGTATAATACCGGCGGGCCAGCTCTAATGTTAATTTAATATTGTCTCAAGGGCCAAAATAAATTACATGGCGGGCCAGAGTTTGACACCCATGCTCTAGAGCAGGGGTAGGGAACCTATGGCTCTAGAGCCAGACGTGGCTCTTTTGATGACTGCATCTGGCTATCGGATAAATCTGAGCAGACATTGCTTAACACGATAAGTGATGAATGATTCCACTTGTAATCACAGTGTTAAAAATACCGTTCAAAATATAAAACATTCTCATGCATTTTTATTCCATCCATCCGTTTTCTACCGCATATGTTCAAGAAGTTGCGTAATGGTAAGAAGTTATTTATTTATTATTGGTTAGTGTGGGGCTTGCCTCTCTGTGTCACCACCTGCTGCCACCTAGTGGTTTGTATTCAGTTTCCTTTGTTGGTGCAGTTGACCTTGTGACCTCACTCCAGTTCTCTTTCCCCTGCAGTTCCCGTCTCTTTCGTGGGTGGAGCTGCGAGACGTGCACAGCTGTTTCTAATTTTGATTGAGGATATTTAACCTGCAATTTGGCAGCTGGATGGCACTTGGCGATTCAACCCTGTGGCTTCACTCCGAGACCTCTCCTGCATTTTGCTACGCTTGTTCCTGACTGCTCCTGGTGCCATCCAGCCTGTGTCTTAGTTTGTAGTTGCACGTCTTGCAAACTCCAGCCCAAGTTTTAGTTTAGATTAGATAACTTTTGTTGTTTTTGCCACGAAGCCCTTTTTGAGTTTACCTGCTTGCTTCGTCGTCCTTAGTTCTCTCCTTTTTGGAGCACCCTTAGTTGTAAGTACATTCTACTGAGTAAAGACTGTTTTACTCACCTTTCGTGTGTCTGCATCCTTGGGTTCCTCGCCACACTTGTATACCAAACCTTGACACTCTGGGGGTTCTTCAGACCACCAAACACCGAAATGAGAGCCTGTTCCAGGGTTACAATATTGTTTTATTTTTCAATAAGTCTCTCAGTTGCTGTCCAGCAATCGTATTTTTGTCTTTCGTTCTCGCTTGCGCTCTGGATCCAGCTCCAACCCTGTCTCTCCTACTGGCTGCTGCTTATAACAGAGCGACAGGTGATTAGATATCAAGGCCCGCTGCAGGCCCGCAGGCCCCCCCCCACCCCCACAGTTAGCTTCAGAATAACAATGTTATTACAAAGAATAAGAGACCTCTTATACCCTAGAAATGTTGGTCTTACTTAAACATGCACACATTTAGTTGTGTTCAGTGTTAAGAAAAATTTCATCTGGCTCTTACGGAAATACTTGTTGAAATATTTGGCTCTCAGAGCCTGCAGACTTTTTTGGGGCAATGGAAGTCACGAATAACACAGCGTTTTTGGGACGTAGATTCCAGGACAAGGGAGGGAGGTAAGCATGGGAAACATGATTTCTTGCACTCTCAGCAACAGTGAACTAATACACTTGACAAAACTTTGCTTCAAAATAGCACCTTTTCTGCACGTGTCGCAATAATCCGAAGTAAACTAGCGTATCTTGCAGTAAAAAGCAACATTAATTCAGCCTTCAAGTTGGTATAGTAATAATGAAATCAGGACGCCATGACTCATCACAGCAAAATCTATAAAATAAATATTTAACAAAGCTAAAGTAAAAGCACAAACATTTATACCGTAGTGATTACAAACAATACATTGGAGGCAGATACAAGTGAAGTGAATTATATTTATATAGCGCTTTTTCTCTAGTGACTTAAAGCGCTTTACATAGTGAAACCCAATATATGTTACATTTAAAGGCCTACTGAAATGAGATTTTCTTATTTAAACGGGGATAGCAGGTCCATTCTATGTGTCATACTTGATCATTTCGCCATATTGCCATATTTTTGCTGAAAGGATTTAGTAGAGAACATCCACGATAAAGTTCGCAACTTTTGGTCGCTGATAAAAAAAAGCCTTGCCTTTACCGGAAGTATGTGCGCGTGACGTCACTGGTGTGAGGGCTCCTCACGTCCTCACATTGTTTGAAATGTGAGCCACCAGCAGTAAAGCGACAAATTCCCCGTTAATTTGAGCGAGGATGAAAGATTTGTGGATGAGTGAAAGACTAGAAAAAAAAATAAAATAAATAAAAAGCGACGGCTCCGGGCTGCGGCAGTGTGAGCGTTTCAGATGTAATTAGACACATTTACTAGGATAATTCTGGAAGATCCCTTATCTGCTTATTGTTTTAATAGTGTTTTAGTGAGATTGTAAAGACATACCTCGAGGTCGGATGGCTGCGGTGGACATGCAGTGTCTCAGAGAGAAGCCGAGGAGCCAAGCTCACAGCTGGCTTTTTGAGCTGCAGGAGGACGCGTAACCCACTGATGTCTCCGGTAAGATATATAATCACAATTTTCCCATCCAAAAACATGCTGTTTGACGTAGAGAAAACATGTTCGCTTGACCGCTCTGTGATAAAGCTTCACAACAAACAAAGAAACACCGGCTGTGTTTTGGTTGCTAAAGTCAGCTGCGATACACCGCTTTCCACCAACAGCATTCTTCTTTGACGTCTCCATTATTAACTGAACAAATTGCAAAAGAATCAGCAACACAGATGTCCAAAATACTGTGCGATTATGCGATGAAAATAGACGACTTTTAGCCATAAGTGGTGCTGAGCTAATATGTCCTCTACAACCAATAACGTCACAAACACACGTCATCATACCGCGACGTTTTCAACAAGAAACTCCGCGGGAAATTTAAAATTGTAATTTAGTAAACTAAAAAGGCCGTATTGGCATGTGTTGCAATGTTAATATTTCATCATTGATATATAAACTATCAGACTGCGTGGTCGGTAGTAGTGGGTTTCAGTAGGCCTTCATTCCAATGTCTTGCCCAAGGACACAACGATAGTGACAAGGATGTCGGAAGCGGCGATCGAACCTGGAACCCTCAAGTTGCTGGCACGGCCACTCTACCAACCGAGCTAAACCACCCCGACCGCAACAGTTGACATACACACAAAAGTCAAAATTTCTCTGTAATTGTTGGTAGACAGCCGATGAGGATTTTGGCAAAATGAGGGTAAAATGTTTATTTTTGGTCGTTGTGTATTTTCTGACGAGCCGCTCGGTCTCTAAACCTTGCATGAATATAGCCGTGGAGTGCATCAAAAAGCGTCCGCAAAATGGCCCCAAAATTATCATTATCACCACTTAGGCATAGTAAAAACATGTTTTATTGTAAGTTTATGAGCTGGAGTATATTTAGACTTGGTTTTATTTTGTCAGGAAAACTAACGTCTGAACGACTCATTTGCATGCTTCCAGGCACAGTCGGGCCATACTTGCCAATCTTGAGACCTCGGAATTTTGAGAGATGGGGGGGTTGAGGTGGAGGCAGCATACCACTTCCCCTTCAAGCTGTCCTGGATGAAATGAAATTATTTTTTCCATTCATTTTCGGAACTTGCAATCATATTTCTTATTCTTACTCGTCGTCGCCGTGTCTCTTCTGCGTTCTTCCGCTTCGTCTCCTTGTGTGTGTGCGGTTGTGCACTGAGCTCCAAAAGCCGTAGATGTTATTGTAGCATCCCGGGAGAGTTAGTGCTGCAAGGGTTTCTGGGTATTTGTGTTTATGTTGTGTTATGGTGCGGATGTCCACCCGAAACGTGTTTGTCATTCTTGTTTGGTGTGAGTTCACAGTGTGGCGGATATTTGTAACAGCATTAAAGTTGTTTATACGGCCACCCTCAGTGTGACCTGTATGGCCGTTCACCAAGTATGCCTTGCATTCACTTATGTATGTCTGTAAAAGCCGCATATGTTACGTGACTGTGTTTTTATGGAGGAAAAGCGGACGCTAAAGGCAGTGCCTTTAAGGCACGCCCCCAATATTGTTGTCGGGTGGAAATCGGGAGAAATTCCGGAGAATGGTTGCCCCGGGATATTTTCAGGAGGGGCACAGAAATTTGGGAGTCCCCGGAAAAATCGGGAGGGATGGCAAATATGATTCACAGGCAGGTGCGGGTGTTACTCACTCAGCCCTACACACACTCCGCCCACACACATATGTAGCCACACCCACTTTTCCAGGTGACAAGTGAGAAACAAATCCCTGCCTCTACAACGGCAATAGAAGCTTGGGTCAATGAAAATTGTGCAACACATGTATTTCACATAACAATGCTAATGCTAATGCAGTCCTTCTCAAATAGTGGGGCGGGCCCCCATTATAGTCCTTGATCATGCGCTCAGGAAGGCAATCAATGGGTGAGAGCAGGAACTTGGCTTCACGCTGACACTAAGGAAGTCGAGTCGACAACCAGCAGTGGTCCTGACTATGCGGATGACATCAGTCTGCTCTCCAACAACGTGGAACAAGCACAAGAACTACTACACAGGGAAGAGCTAGAGTGGGCCAAGGTTGGCCTTAGGCTAAATGCCAAGAAAACTGAGGTCATGACATAAAAACCCTGTTTCCATATGAGTTAGGAAATTGTGTTAGATGTAAATATAAACGGAATACAATGATTTGCAAATCCTTTTCAACCCATATTCAGTTGAAAGCACTACAAAGACAAGATTTTTGATGTTCAAACTCATTAACTTAATTTTTTTTTTTGCATATAATAATTAACTTAAAATTTCATGGCTGCAACACGTGCCAAAGTAGTTGGGAAAGGGCATGTTCACCACTTTGTTACATCACCTTTTCGTTTAACAACACTCAATAAACGTTTGGGAATTGAGGAAAGTAATTGTTGAAGCTTTGAAAGTGGAATTCTTTCCCATTCTTGTTTTACGTAGAGCTTCAGTCGTTCAACAGTCCGGGATCACCGCTGTCGTATATTACGCTTCATAATGCGTCACACATTTTCGATGGGAGACAGTTCCGGACTGCAGGCGGGCCAGGAAAGTACCTGCACTCTTTTTTTACGAATACACGCTGTTTTAACACGTGCTTGAATGTGTCTTGCTAAAATAAGCAGGGAAGTCCATGAAAAAGACGGCGCTTAGATGGCAGCATATGTTGTTCCAAAACCTGTATGTACCTTTCAGCATTAATGGTGCCTTCACAGATGTGTAAGTTACCCATGCCTTGGGCACTAATGCACCCCCATACCATCACAGATGCTGGCTTTTGAACTTTGCGTCGATAACAGTCTGGATGGTTCGCTTCCCCTTTGGTCCGGATGACACAATGTCGAATATTTCCAAAAAGAATTTGAAATGTGGACTTGTTAGACCACAGAAGACTTTTCCACCTTGCCTCAGTCCATCTTGGATGATCTCGGGCCCAGAGAAGCCGGCGGCGTTTCTGGATGTTGTTGATAAATGGCTTTCGCTTTGCATTGTAGAGCTTTAACTTGCACTTACAGATGTAGCAATGAACTGTATTTAGTGACAGTGGTTTTCTGAAGTGTTCCTGAGCCCATGTGGTGATATCCTTTAGAGATTGGTGTCGGTTTTTGATACAGTGCCGTCCGAGGGATCGAAGGTCACGGTCATTCAATGTTGGTTTCCGGCCATGCCGCTAACGTGGAGTGATATCTCCAGATTCTCTGAACCTTTTAAGTATATTATGGACCGTAGATGTTGAAATCCCTAAATTTCTTGCAATTGCACTTTGAGAAACGTTGTTCTTAAACTGTTTGACTATTTGCTCACGCAGTTGTGGACAAAGGGGTGTACCTCGGCCCATCTTTTCTTGTGAAAGACTGAGCATTTTTTGGGAAGCTGTTTTTATACCCAATCATGGCACCCACCTGTTCCCAATTAGCCTGCACACCTGTTGGATGTTCCAAATAAGTGTTTGATGAGCATTCCTCAACATTTTCAGTATTTATTGCCACCTTTCCCAACTTCTTTGTCACGTGTTGCTGGCATCTAGTTCTAAAGGTAATGATTATTTGCACAAAAAAAAACAATGTTTATCAGTTTGAACATCAAATATGTTGTCTTTGTAGCATATTCAACTGAATATGGGTTGAAAAGGATTTGCAAATCATTGTATTCCGTTTATATTTACATCCAACACAATTTCCCAACTCATATGGAAACAGAGTTTGTATTATCAAGGAGTTTGTTTTAAACCCAAAAAAATTCGCACTGAGTACATCTTCCTAATTGTGTTTATATTTGTCAACCCCACAGGGCGGAACCGGTTCTCCAGCGAATAAAGGAGGACAGCACTCGAGTCGTGTCTCCGTCTTTTGACAACATCAAATATGACACCTTTGAGATTGAAGAGTATCCGTTGTCTGCTCAGGGTTTCGATTGGGAGCTTTGGTGTCGATACCTCAACCCACCAAAGTCCTGGTGGACACAACACAACCACACCGCTCCTATCAGGTAAATATTAATTTAGAATAAATAAAATAAATAGTCAGAGAACCTGTAACCATGGTAAGCACACCGTAGCGGAGTGCCGATAAAGAGAGATGCCTCAAAGAAAAATAACTGCAAGGTGTAAAGAGAGCAGAATGAAGTGAATTATATTTATATAGCGCTTTTCTCAAGTGACTCAAAGCGCTTTACATAGTGAAACCCAATATCTAAGTTACATTTAAACCAGTGTGGGTGGCACTGGGAGCAGGTGGGTAAAGTGTCTTGCCCAAGGACACAACGGCAGTGACTAGGATGGCGGAAGCGGGAATCGAACCTGCAACCCTCAAGTTGCTGGCACGGCCACTCTACCAACCAAGCTATACTGCCCCAAAGGGCACTGAGAAGACGAGATCAACCATTCATTTTCTACCGCTTATTCCATTTGGGGGCTCTGGAGCCTATCTCAGCTACAATCGGGCGGAAGGCGATGTACACCCTGGACAAGTCGCCATCTCAAGGCAGGGCCAACACAGATAGACAACATTCACACACTAGGGCCGATTTAGAGTTGCCAATCAACCTATCCCCAGGTGCATGTCTTTGGAAGTGGGAGGAAGCCGGAGTACCCGGAGGGAACCCACGCAGTCACGGGGAGAACATGCAAACTCCACACAGAAAGATCCCCAGCCCGGGATTGAACCTTGACTACTCAGGACCTTTGTATTGTGAGGCAGACGCACTAACCCCTGTGGCTCAATAATGCAACAACAGCGCGGGAAATGTGTCCGACCGGAACCCTCTAATAACAAACATTTTGTGGGGGGAGAACATGCAAACTCCACACAGAAATCTCCGGAGCACAGGATCGAACCCAGGACCTTCGTATTGTGAGGCAGAAGCAATAACCCCTCTTCCACCGTGCTGCCCGTTTTGTGATTATACCAAACGGAAAAAAAAAACAGATATTGGGGCCGCAGGCTCAGTTGGTAGATATGTCGTGTCAGTAACTTAAGGGTTCCAGGTTTGATCCCCGCATCCGCCCATTCTTGCCAGGTCTGGAACAGCCTTCCCCTCCACATTAGGTAAACCCAGAGCCTGGGGGGTCTTCAAAACCCTTCTTAAGACCTACCTCTTCTCGCTGGCGTTTGACCTAAGCTGAGTCCGCCCACTAGGCCACCATTTCTAGTCCCCACCCCACCCCCTTTGCTTTAGTTTTTCTTGCCAATGTGTCCGATTTTATTATCATTATTTTGCTATTTTTTTACTTTTACCATATTGCTTTTGCACTGTCTTGTTTAGCTCATTCAGTGTTTATATTCTTTGTTTGTTTTTGTTTAGTTTTTTTGCTCCATGCTTTTTAACCTGTAAAGCACTTTGGTTCAATTTAAAAAATGTTGTCAATGTGCTATATAAGTAAAGTTGCCTTGCCTTGCATTTAACATTAATGCAAACTGCATTAATGTTATTGAGTGTGGAGGGGGGCGTGGTCTACGGGCCTGTCGGTGTGTGAGGACCGGCCTCGGAGCACAGCTGGCAGGTGATTGGATTACCCAGCTGGGACTGACCGTCCAATTGGACAATTTTGTTTTATTATTTTATTATTACTACATTTATACAACCGGCAGCCTTCCAGTTACTGGACGACCCGCTATACCTCATGAACCAATGTTACTACCTTTTAGTCATCTACAAAGTAACATACATTTGTTAAAAATCTTTGTTCACTCTTGTATTTTTTTTTAGGAGTCCTGCTCTCACTGCTTGCTTCGTGGTGGACAGAGAGTTCTTTGAGGGGATTGGGCTACTCGACGAGGGGATGGAAATCTACGGTGGAGAAAATGTGGAGCTTGGCATAAGAGTGAGTTTGGACGTAAACACGTAACCATTCATGAATAACAGAAAAAAAGCATGTTCTCCATACAATTAAAATCTGTTTTGCCATGTTTGAGTGACATTTCCTTGCATATACATTTGTTAGTAATACTTATTAAATAAAATCAAGCCACATTACCCTTACATAATTGTATTATTAATAAATTGCTTGTTATTGAGTGTGGAGGGGGACGTTGTCTACGGGCCTCGGAGCACAGCTGGCAGGTGATTGGATTACCCAGCTGGGACTGACCGTCCAATCACTTGCCATGCTTATCATCAATAGCCGCCCCAACACCCGAAAAGGGAGTCGGGGTTGAGCAGACGCATGCACACACAAGAAAGACTGAAAAGTTGTAGAGCAGGGTGCTCTCTTGTCGTGTGCTAACAATGCGAGTATTACCCGCATTTCAGGCTCTAGAAACACTCTGTGGAAACGCTCCCCACCCACGCTGCTTGGTGCCTCACCTCCTGAGACGTAGATTACCGTAGTAACCAGTAGGGTTGTACGGTATACGGGTATTAGTATAGTAACGCTACTAATGAATCATATTCGGTATCATACCGCCTCTGAAAAGTACCGTTGCGCCACACCCTAAGATTTTTTGTTAAAATAAAGCCAATAATGCAATTTTTTCTGGTCCCCTTTATTAAGAAAAGTATCAAAAGAATATTGGTATCAGGACAACACCAGTCACTAGAACATCAAGCAAAAGTGCAGATTCCAACCATATATAGTTGAAGACTTACGGTCATTCCAAAACATCACTGCACATCATAATGGCAACTACACTTTCCATCTTAAAGATATAAAAATAATTATTTGGGAATGTCCAGCGAGCCAGATTGAAAAGCTTAAAGGGGAACATTATCACAATTTCAAAAGGGTTAAAAACAATAAAAATCAGTTCCCAGTGGCTTGTTGTATTTTTTGAATTTTTTTTCAAAATTTTACCGGTCCCCGAATATCCCTAAAAAAAGCTATAAAGTGCTTGATTTTTGCTATTTGCGATGCGACTATCCATTTCCCTGTGACGTCATACAGTGCTGCCAATGTAAACAAACAATGGCGAATATTTTCAACATTAGCTCGGATTCAGACTCGGATTTCAGCGGGTTAAGCAATTCAACAGATTATGCATGTATTGAAACGGATGGTTGGAGTATGAAAGTATTGAAGAAGAAACTGAAGCTATTGAGCGAATAGCTATTGACGCTATTCATAGCCATTGCATGGCCGAATAGCTGCGTTAGCATCGCCGGTAAAATGTGCGGACCAAACGATCAGGACTTTGGCATTTTGTGATAATAGAGCAACTTAAATCCATCGATTGGTAAGGGTTCTTTTCGCATTAAATGTGGGTCTATAGTCTATAGTGGATCTAACATAATATATAGTTGCAAATGCATCTGCAGGTTATCCTTCCATCTCTGTGCCATGTCTGCTTTAGCACCGCCGGTAAATAGCATTTTAGCATCGATTACCTGGCAGTCACGCCGCGACCAAATATATCTGATTAGCACATAAGTCAACATCAACAAAACTCACCTTTGTGATTTCGTTGACTTTATCATTGCAAATGCATCTGCAGGTTATCCATACGTCTCTGTGCCATGTCTGTCATCGCCGGTAAATAGCATGTTAGCATCCATTAGCATAGCATGTTAGCATCGATTCGTGTAGCATGTTAGCATCGATTAGCTGGCAGTCACGCCGCGACCAAATATGTCTGATTAGCACATAAGTCAACATCAACAAAACTCACCTTTGTGATTTTGTTGACTTTATCATTGCAAATGCATCTGCAGGTTATCCATACATCTCTGTGCCATGTCTGTCATCGCCGGTAAATAGCATGTTAGCATCGATTAGCATAGCATGTTAGCATCGATTAGCGTAGCATGTTAGAATCGATTAGCTGGCAGTCACGCCGCAACCAAATATGTCTGATTAGCACATAAGTCAGCAACAAAACTCATCTTTGTGATTTCGTTGACTTTATTGTTGCAAATGCATCTGCGGGTTATCCATACATCTCTGTGCCATGTCTGTCATCGCCGGTCAATTGTGAAGATACTACAGCACATTCAATGGGGGTCTGGCGGCAGACACTTTTGCATCTCCGGTGGAACTTGAATCCCTCCCTGTTAGGGTTCTTACACCCTCCGACAACACACCGACGAGGCAGGATGTCTCCAAAGTTCCAAAAAATAGTCGAAAAAACAGAAAATAACAGACCTGTGACCCGGTGTTTGTAATGTTTTGAAAATGAAAATGGCGGCTGTATTACCTCAGTGACGTCACGTTCTGACGTCATCGCAAAAAGAGCGATGAACGGAAAGGCGTTTAATTCGCCAGAATTTACCCATTTAGAGTTCGGAAATCGGTTAAAAATATATATGGTCTTTTTTCTGCACCATCAAGGTATATATTGACGCTTACATAGGTCTGGTGATAATGTTCCCCTTTAACGGGCCGCAAGTGGCCCCCAGGCCTGGTCTAAAAGGTATTTAAGAACAGTTGTCCGAGAGGATATCAGAACAAAGTGATTAGTTCCACACTTTTTCTCCTGGAAGCTGCAGTTCAGGTCTGAGGCTCGCTGAAACAAATAAAGCTTTTTGCTCAACGATTCCACGTTGGCGTCTTCTTGGCTCATCACTCATTACGCGACCATAGAATTTACAACAACACAAAATAAGACTAACAGTGAAGGGAGAAGTCTGGGGCCCCGGGTCCTTAGCTTTCTGAAAATGTGGCCCCCAAATCTATTTAGTTGAATATCCTTGCTATAAAGCCCTAATAGTGCTGTAACTGAAAATGCACTCAACTTAAAACCATAATCATAAACATTACAGAGGTACTTTTTATGGATACTAGGTCCATGCAAGAGATAAATATGATCTTATTTTTTTTTTAGCTTAGTTTGGTGTTTGCAATAAACGGAGTGATAATGTGTGTGTGTGTGTTGGACGGTAGGTATGGCAGTGCGGGGGAAGTGTGGAGGTCCTGCCCTGCTCACGGGTGGCGCGCATGGAGCGAGCGCACAAACCGTACACAGTCAACCTGACAGCTGTGGTGCGGCGCAATGCCCTCAGAGTGGCTGAGGTGTGGATGGACGAGTACAAGAGTCACGTTTACATGGCCTGGAATGTTCCGCCGCAGGTACGCACAAGTCTACACGGTAATACTGTTCTGGAATGCTCTAGTGTTGCCTCTGGGATTCTTTAAGTGTCACCAATAACAAGAGTCAAGTTAAAATCTGCAAAATGTAAGAAGAATTAACGTTATAGATGTGTGATAATATCGATAAATGCTTTAAAATGTAATATCGGAAATTATCGGTATCGGTTTTAAAATTATCGGTATCGGTTTTAAAAAGTAAAATTTATGATTTTCTAAAACGCCCTTGTGTACACGGACGTAGGGAGAAGTACAGAGCGCCCAATAACCCTTAAAGCAGGGGTGTCCAAACTTTCTCCACAGAGGGCCGCACACGGAAAAATTTAAGCATGCGGGGGCCATTTTAACATTTTAAATTTTCAAACCATAACAAAATATATGGATTTTTTTTTATCCTTGGGGCTCCTGGGGAGCATGGAGGGTCTCAGTCATTAAAATTTTAAAAATAAGTCAAATTATTAGTGAGAGTCCAGTCCATGGAGGATCTAACATAATAGTGAGAGTCCAGTCCATGGTGGATCCAACATAATAGTGAGAGTCCAGTCCATGGTGGATCTAACATAATAGTGAGAGTCCAGTCCATAGTGGATCTAACATAATAGTGAGAGTCCAGTCCATGGTGGATCTAACATAATAGTGAGAGTCCAGTCCATAGTGGATCCAACATAATAGTGAGAGTCCAGTCCATAGTGGATCTAACATAATAGTGGGAGTCCAGTCCATGGTGGATCTAACATAATAGTGAAAGTCCAGTCTAAAGTGGGTCGAACATAATAGTGAGAGTCCAGTCCATAGTGGATCTAACATAATAGTGAGAGTCCAGTCCATGGTGGATCTAACATAATAGTGAGAGTCCAGTCCATAGTGGATCTAACATAATAGTGAGAGTCCAGTCCATAGTGGATATAACATAATAGTGAGAGTCCAGTCCATAGTGGATCTTACATTATAGTAAGAATCCAGTCTATAGTGGATCTAACATAATAGTGAGAGTCCAATCCATAGTGGATCTTACATTATAGTGAGGGTCCAGTCCATACTGGATCCAACATAATAGTAAGAGTCCAGTCCATGGTGGATCTAACATAATAGTGAGACTCCAGTCCATAGTGGATCTTACATTATAGTGAGAGTCCAGTCCATGGTGGATCAAACATAATAGTGAGAGTCCAGTCCATAGTTGATCTAACATAATAGTGAGAGTCCAGTCCCTGGTGGATTTAACATATTAGTGAGAGTCCAGTCCATAGTGGATCCAACATAATAGTGAGAGTCCAGTCCATAGTGGATCTAACATAATAGTGAGAGTCCAGTCCATAGTGGGCCGAACATAATAGTGAAAATCCAGTCCATAGTGGATCTAACATAATAGTGAGAGTCCAGTTCATGGTGGATCTAACATAATAGTGAGAGCCACAACGACATCCTCGGTTCAGATATCCCACATAAGGGCAAGGAAAAACTCAACCCAGTGGGACGTCAATGTGAATGACTATGAGAAACCTTGGAGAGGACCGCAGATCTGGGTGACTTGTGTAATTTGTCCATTCATGTCTTTCTTTAGAACTTGGAAATAAATATCGGGGACATTCTGGAAAGAAAGGCTTTGCGATCCAGACTCAAGTGCCGTCCGTTCAGCTGGTTTCTTGCCAACATTTACCCGGAGCTACGCACCTACGGCGACATCGTTGCTTATGGAGCGGTGAGATTTATTTCATGTAAATTGTTTGATTGTTAGATTTCAAGTCAACGTGGAGTGAAATAAAATTACATGTTTATTAGTTGAAGTAGTAGTAGTAGTATTAGCAATAGTAGTCGTAGAAATAGTATTGTTATTATTGTATTACTGTGTGTGTGTGTGTGTGTGGCGGGGGGGGGGGCGTGGCCTGCGGGCCTTCAGCGAAGCGCGGTGTGCCAGGACCGGCTTCGAGATCAGCGACAGGTGCATAGATGACACAGCTGAGAGTGTTTGTCTGATCACCTGTCGCCCTGTTAAAGGCAGCAGTCGGGAAGGAGAGGGCAGAAGTGGTGGATAGAGGTAACTACAGAGCAGAGAGACCATTCATGTGCTCGATCGAGGCAAATGACAATTTACTGAAAAGCACAAGCCAACATGGTTATTGCAAAATAAACGTTGCCGTAAACTCTGAAAAGGAGCGGTGACATTGGTGGTCCAAGGAACCCGGAGAGACGAGGTCTTCCACATACTATTACTGGCGTTGTATTATGATCATAAATTATTGGTATTACTAAGTATTTTATCAAAATATATTTTTCGATTTTAAACTACCATTATTGTATTTCAGTACCTACTCTGTTATGATCCGTTGCCCGAATCATGTTTTGTTCGGTGAGTTTGACTACCTTAGTTCAGTTTTCAGCAACCCTGGGTTTTGGTTTTGGTTACCACGGGTGCTGATTAGTTTCACCTGCCTCTGATTAGTGTTCGGGACGCTCACTTGCTCTTGGCCCACTAATCAGAGAGCTACTTATTCCTGTTTTTTTGCCACATACTCTCCGGCTTCCTCGTTTGCTTTAAGCAACAGTTACGCTTTGCATGCCGAGCTTTTCCGTTTCTGTTTACCTATTAGCCTGTATGATTTATGAGGAATGAATAATTTCCTTACCTGCACCCTGCCTTCCGAGTTCCTGCTGCATCTTAGGAGAATGATCCGCGTGGTAAAATACGACCCAAGCAGAGCATACTCACTATTATACAATATTTTCATATTACTGTTATTATAAATTATCATTATTTCTGTAAATTATTATAAATTGGCATCATTATAATAAATTATATTTGTTTATTATTATTGCTATTAATATTAATATTATTATTATAAAAACCCAGTTTCCATATGAGTTGGGAAATTGTGTTAGATGTAAATATAAACGGAATACAATGATTTGCAAATCATTTTCAAACCAAGTTCATTTGAACATGCTACAAAGACAACATATTTGATGAAACACGGGACGAGGAAGTTAGGAAAGGTGGCAGTAAATACTGATAAAGTTGAGGAATGCTCATCACACGCTTATTTGGAACATCCCACAGGTGTGCAGGCTAATTGGGAACAGGTGGGTGCCATGATTGGGTATAAAAACAGCTGCCCAAAAAATGCGCAGTCTTTCACAAGAAGGGATGGGGCGAGGTACACCCCTTTGTCCACAACTGCGTGAGCAAATAGTCAAACAGTTTAAGAACAACGTATCTCAAAGGTCCATAATATCATCAAAAGGTTCAGAGAATCTGGAGAAATCACTCCAAGTAAGCCGCATGGCCGGAAACCAACTTTGAATGACCGTGACCTTCCATCCCTCAGACGGCACGGTATCAAAACCGACATCAATCTCTAAAGGATATCACCACATGGGCTCAGGAACACTTCAAAAAACCACTGTCAATAAATACAGTTGGTCGCTGCATCTGTAAGTGCAAGTTAAAGCTCTACTATGCAAAGCGAAAGCCATTTATCAACAACATCCAGAAACTCCGCCGGCTTCTCTGGGCCCGAGATCATCTAAGATGGACTGATGCAAAGTGGAAAAGTGTTCTGTGATCTGAAATATTTGACATTGTTTCATCCGGACCAGAAAGGGGAAGCAAACCATCCAGACTGTTATCGACGCAAAGTACAAAAGCCAGCATCTGTGATGGTATGGGGGTGCATTAGTGCCCAAAGCATGGGTAACTTACACATCTGTGAAGGCACCATTAATACTGAAAGGTACATACAGGTTTTGGAACAACATATGCTGCCATCTTTTTCATGGACGCCCCTGCTTATTTCAGCAAGACAATGCCAAACCACATTACAACAGCGTGGCTTTGTAAAAAAAAAAGAGTGCGGGTACTTTCCTGGCCCGCCTGCAGTCCAGACCTGTCACCCATCGAAAATGTGTGGCGCATTATGAAGCGTAAAATACGACAGCGGACTGTTCAACGACTGAAGCTCTACATGAAACAAGAATGGGAAATAATTCCACTTTCAAAGCTTCAACAATTAGTTTCCTTTATTGAGTGTTGTTAAAAGAAAAGGTGATGTAACACAGTGGTGAACATGCCCTTTCCCAACTACATTGGCATGTGTTGCAGCCATGAAATTTGAAGTTAATTATCATTTGCAACCAAAAAAAAGAAAACTATCAGTTTGAACATCAAATGTGTTGTCTTTGTAGTGCATTCAATTGAATATGGGTTGAAAATGATTTGCAAATCATTGTACCCTGAGTCATATCCCGGCCGTCATTTTCGAGCGTGAATAAAATCCACATTATTTTTTTTTTTCATCCTTGCAGTTAAAGAACAGTCTCAGGGATGACTTGTGTTTGGACCAGGGACCGAGCAGCGACAATATTCCCATCATGCACGTCTGCCACGGTTCGACAGCACAGGTGAGAGAACAGACAATATAACCAACAACGAACAAAAGCTACAAAACCACTATTTAGAGATATAAAGAATATTCATTATTATTGTCATCATTATTTAGTAAAACAATGGAAGCTAATATAGAAAGTGGAGATGTCCGATAATGGCTTTTTTGCAGATATTGTCCAACTCTTAATTAACGATTCCGATATCAACCGATACCGATATATATACAGTCGTGGAATTAACTTATTATTATTATTATAATGCCTAATTTTGCATTAAACAATGTAACAAGGTTTTCCAAAATAAACCAACTCAAGTTATGGAAAAAAAAAAGAAAAAAGCCATATTTATTATTGAAGTCACAAAGTGCTTTTTTTTTTTAACATACCTCAAAACAGCAGCTTGGAATTTAGGACAAGGGGGAGGGGCTAGCACTGGTGTATATTGTAGCGTCCCCGAAGAGTTAGTGCTGCAAGGGGTTGTGAATATTTCTTCTGTTCTGTTGGACGCTGCTGCTCCCAAGCTCTGGAACGACCTACCTCTGAGTGTTAGACAAGCCTCCTCTCTTCCTGTTTTTAAATCTTTCTTAAAAACATAATTTTATTCCTTGGCTTTTAACACTGAGTGAAGTGAAGTGAAGTGAATCATATTTATATAGCGCTTTTCTCTAGTGACTCAAAGCGCTTTACATAGTGAAACCCAATTTCTATGCAACATTTAAACCAGTGTGGGTGACACTGGGAGCAGGTGGGTAAAGTGTCTTGCCCAAGGACACAACGGCAGTGACGAGGATGGCGGAAGCGGGAATCGAACCTGCAACCCTCAAGTTGCTGGCACGGCCACTCTACCAACCGAGCTATGCTGCAAAGGCATCCCATTATACACCTGCTGTGAACCTGTTTTTATGTTGTATTTATTTATTTTTTATCATGTTCTGTTGTGTTGTGTTGTTTGTTCGGTTTTAGTATTATCTTTTAACAAGCCCATTGTACAGCGATGGCTACCTTGTGGTAAATGTTGAATGTGCTTTATAAATAAAGTTGATTTGATTTGATTTGATGTTGTGTTACGGTGCGGATGTACTCCCGAAACGGGTTTGTCATTCATGTTTGGTGTGGGTTCACAGTGTGGCGCATATTTGTGAAGTAGTGAAGTAATTATGTTTATATAGTGCTTTTCTCTAGTGACTCAAAGCGCTTTTACATAGTGAAACCCAATATCTAAGTTACATTTAAACCAATTTGGGTGGCACTGGGACATACCGTATTTCCTCGAATTACCTCAAAGCATATAGTATGCGCCTGCCTTGAATTACTGCCGGTTCAAACTCGCTTCCCAAAATAATTAGCGCATGCTTAGTATTACCGCCTGCTCAAACTCGTAACGTCACAAGTGACACTTCCCCTGTCATCATTTTCAAAATGTAGGAGGCTGATTTCAATACCGGTAATTTTGAAATCGCATTAAGGGAAGTGCTATTCAGTAGGATTTAAGGTCCAAGCTTACATCACACTCAAATTTTAACTGCATACCTTTGGTAAGTGTCGGAGTGAGAAGAGGTTTTAAATGAATTAGCGCCCCGGCGGCAATTCAAGGAAATATTGTACTTGCCAACCTTGAGACCTCCGATTTCGGGAGGTGGGGGGTGCGGGGTAGGGGCGTGGTCGGGGGTGGGGCGGGGGGCATTGTTGGGGGTGGGGCGTGGTTAAGAGGGGAGGAGTATATTTACAGCTAGAAAAGTGAAGATTTTAACTTATTTAAAACATGACATCGAAAATATATATTTATTGTGAGAAATCATTAAGATGACCAGTGTTTCCACAAATATAAATATCATTCATTATTAATAATAACATAGAGTTAAAGGTAAATTGAGCGAATTGGCTATTTCTGGCAATTTATTTAAGTGTGTATCAAACTGGTAGCCCTTCGCATTAATCAGTACCCAAGAAGTAGCTCTTGGTTTCAAAAAGGTTGGTGACCCCTGCCGTAGATGTTATTGTCACATTTGCATGTACAGGAGATGGCAGTATCGTCCTGTTTAAGAGTGTCACAACATTGCTGTTTACAGCAGACGAACTGCTTTACGGTAGGCGAAAACGTGACTGCTGTTGTTGTGTGTTGTTACCGCGCTGGGAGGACGGTAATGAAACTACCTAACAATGAACCCACATAAGAAACTAAGAACTCCCCCTCGATCATTCTACAGTTATAACTGTTTATATTGTGGCAAAGCAAAGCGGACGTGAAAACAGGCTGTCCTCACTCAGCTGGAGGGGGCGTGGCCTCCAGCACCACCTGAATTTCGGCGATTTTCGGGAAAAACATTTTCCCGGGAGGTTTTCGGGAGAGGCGATGAATTTCGGGAGTCTCCCGGAAAATCCGGGAGGGTTGGCAAGTATGCACAGGGAGCAGGTGGGTAAAGTGTCTTGCCCAAGGACACAACGGTAGTAAATAGGATGGTGGAAGCGGTTATCGGACCCTTACCCTCAAGTTGCTGGCACGGCCAATCTACCAACCGAGTTGTACCACCCCACATAGCCCCATTTGTATCAGTGTTAACGTTGTTTATACGCCCACCCCCAGTGTGACCTGTATGGCTGTTGACCAAGTATGCATTGCATTCACTTGTGTGTGTGACAAGCCTTGGATATTATTTGACTGGGCCGGCACGCAAAGGCAAATGGCGCTCTGTATTTCTCCCTACGTCCGTGTACATAGCGGCGATTTAAATAGTCGGAAATTTTACTTTTTGAAACCAATACTGATAATTTCCGATATTACATTTTAAAGCATTTATTGGGTGATAATATTGGTAGCCCGATATTATCGGACATCTCTAGTTTTGAGGCAGTGAATGTACTTATATTCCCTAATTTTGTGGAATAATTCATGTTGACTGAAAAGAAAGATGAATGTGTTATAATTAATATTAAATAATTACCTATTTATCCAGTGATTTTTATCATTACATAGCTCAGAATAGCGGGCGGCATAGCTCGGTTTGTAGAGTGGCCGTGTCAGCAACTTGAGGGTTGCAGGTTCGATTCCCGCTTGTACCATCCTAGTTACTGCCGTTGTGTCCTTGGGCAAGACACTTTACCCACCTGCTCCCAGTGCCACCCACACTGGTTTAAATGTAACTTAGATATTGGGTGTCACTATGTAAAGCGCTTTGAGTCACTTGAGAAAAGCGCTATATAAATATAATTCACTTCACTTCAGAATAAGGCCAACAAATCCCTTTGGAAATAATAAAGATTTCACATTCATATAACATGCTGTCTCTCCAATAAAATGAAGGTTACTGTTTTCTCGTTGCCCATGGATAATTCTAGAAGGATTAAGGAATGTGGGAATACAGCAGTTGGTTTCTCACCTAGGTCTTCAGCGATTTCCGACTTCAATATCGAGATTGTCGGGTTAAGTGAAACAAGATGACCGTCAAATGGTAAAACAATCGTGCAAACTGGCAAAACTATTAAATAGTCTGGCCTCCCAGACGATCTCTCCAAGGTTTCTCATAAACATTCACATTGACAACACACTGGGTATTGAGTTTTTCCTTGCCCTTATATGGGATCTGAACGGAGTGCAGCCCTTTGAGACACTTGTGATTTAGAGCTATATAAATAATCATTGCTTGATTGAAAATCTCAGCAAAAATGTCTCAACATGCTCAAGGACTATCTTAAAGCTGGAAGAGGCGAATA
This sequence comes from Nerophis ophidion, assembly GCF_033978795.1. Classification (NCBI taxonomy): domain Eukaryota; kingdom Metazoa; phylum Chordata; class Actinopteri; order Syngnathiformes; family Syngnathidae; genus Nerophis; species Nerophis ophidion. Next base: position 13,998,908 of record NC_084624.1, on the reverse strand, counting down.
AATAGACTATAAATGACGTCTCATCCCCAGCTTTTCTACCCCAAATACCGTACTAAAATTGCAAGAAACAGCCCAGATAGCACGGCTATACCAGTGTTGGGGTCCCGAATGAGGTTTTCAAATTTCTTATGAGTTAAGATCAAATTTGCATCATCGGTTGCGCAATGAAGCAGACCGGGAAGTGAAGTGAAAGCTGCAGGAGACATTAAAATGAAATGAATCCTGGACCTGGCCACAAATGCAGAACGGGCCGCTTCGAAACAGGACATAAAAACCCTCCACAGAATCACAAAAATACAGAGTGGAAGAAGGAGATAGATTGCAAATGAAACTGTCAGGTTCAAACACTGATGACATCTATTAAAAAAGACAAAAGGCAAGGAATCAAACAGACAGAATTAAATTTGGACTCAATCTTGAGGAGAGACATGGCTACTGTACAACTGTACAGTCCTGCACCACGCTCTGATGAAAAAGGTTTACGACTCCTCTTTTATTTAGATATTCAATGTTTACGCAACAACACATTGTCACAAAAGAAATGGGGAGTATGTAAACTCATTGTTTTCGGTCACACTGAAGACAAAAGAAGAAGATGCCTCAGGCTTGGGCTCGTCCTGGATTCAGCTTCGGCAGGTGTTTGAGGACAATAGATAACCCCTCCCGTCTCATTCCAACGTACACAGCGGAATCTTCCAAGACTTTACTTGGTGCAACAAAGACAAGTCTCATTTGTTCACTGGAACTCAGAGAGTGGAAAGTTTTTTGATAATTTACATACAATTTTTCTGACAGAAACCAGAAACTACTTTCCAAAAGTACGATAATAATAACAACAACATTATCCTAGACCCACTCGACTAGAAAATTGTGTTAGATGTAAATATAAACGGAATACAATGATTTGCAAATCCTTTTCAACCCATATTCAGTTGAATATGCTGCAAAGACAACATATTTGATGTTCAAACTGATAAATATGTATATTTTTTTCAAATAATCATTACCTTTAAAATTTGATGACAGCAACACGTGACAAAGAAGTTGGGAAAGGTGGCAAAAAATACTGATAAGGTTGAGGAATGTTCATCAAACACTTATTTGGAACATCCCACAGGTGTGCAGGCTAATTAGGAACAGGTGGGTGCCATGATTGGGTATAAAAACAGCTTCCTAAAAAATGCTCAGTCTTTCACAGGAAAGGATGGGGCGAGGTACACCCCTTTGTCCACAACTGCGTGAGCAAATAGTCAAACAGTTTAAGAACAACGTTTCTCAAAGTGCAATTGCAAGAAATTTAGGGATTTCAACATCTACGGTCCATAATATCATCAAAAGGTTCAGAGAATCTGCAGAAATCACTCCACGTAAGCGGCATGGCCGGAAACCAACATTGAATGACCGTGACATTCGATCCCTCAGTATCAAAAACCGACATCAATCTCTGAAGGATATCACCACACGGGCTCAAGAACACTTCAGAAAAACCACTGTCACTAAATACAGTTTGTCGCTACATCTGTAAAAGCAAGTTAAAGCTCTACTATGCAAAGGGAAAGCCATTCATCAACAACATCCAGAAATGCCGCCGGCTTCTCTGGGCCCGAGATCGTCTAAGATGGACTGATGCAAAGTGGAAAAGTGTTCCGTGGTCTGACAAGTCCACATTTCAAATTGTTTTTGGAAACATCGTGTCATTCGGACCAAAGGGGGAAGCGAACCCTCCAGACTGTTATCGACGCAAAGTTCAAAAGCCAGCATCTGTGATGGTATGGGGGTGCATTAGTGCCCAAGGCATGGGAAACGTACACATCTGTGAAGGCACCATTAAGCACATTATCATGGACGCCCCTGCTTATTTCAGCAAGACAATGCCAAGCCACGTGCTCGATTGGTACCAGGCCTCAGAAGAATGTTTTATATATTTTTTTAATTTTTTATTATTTTTTGGTTATTTTTTTTTTTAATTATTAAATCAACATAAAAAACACACGATACACTTACAATTAGTGCACCAACCCCCCCCCCCAAAAAAATCCAGGATGTGGGAGTCCAAATGAACCAGGTGCGTGACATGACAGGTGAAAACTAATTGGTAGTCATGGAAACTAAAACAAACCAGGGTGCACAAATACAGGAACTAACGGAGTCAAAAACAAAACAGAACATAACTAAACAGAACATAATCCCAAAGACATGACACCCTTAGCCCCGTGGGAGAAAACAATCCTGCCATCTGCTGCCATCTAACATGAATAAAAATGGTGGAGAAATTAATTAGCCTGATGATCATTTAGATTGGGACACGCATGAACAGTTTTTTGGTGCAAAGTCCCAGGTTACTGCACAGCTGGAGTGGTATGAATATATTGTGGAGCTTCTGAATCGCTCTCTGAATCTAAAGCGCTGAAATGCCTCTCTTCAATCTGTTCTCTTATTTTCTGTGTCTAGAAGCTGAAAGAGAAAATGCTAATAAAATTCGTTGCTGACATTCAGCCATTCATCGGGTATTCAGAGCCACGTCCATCTATCCAGGACATGCAACACACAGACTTCGAGGACGGGCCTAATTGGAACATTAAAAGATAAACAGACTACACGAATACATTTGGATGCTGCGGCCCTCCTATGAGTCGAGGACAGGAGATAGAGAAAGGTTAATGAAAAGATCTGAACTGTTTCGGTCGACTGTTGTTCAAATCATGTTTTTTTCTTTGTTGTACGACTCAGTTTGCATCCGATCGAACGCATGCAAATTGCTCGACGTGAGGTGAAGGAGAAGCAGGAGTTGTGGAGCGTGAGGGGAGAAAGTACAAACATTCGCAGTTGTATTTTAGGAGAAAGTGTAAACACAATAACGACTTCTGGTAGGGAGCCCCCACCGGTAGGAGTAGAGGTCGGGGGGTTGGAGGTCACCGGACTCAAACCGATCACAGGAAATAGGTTAACTGGCCAAACAACCAAACACAAACCTAGGATTTTGTCCAGACTGACCGGCTCCGAGGCTAGAGTTATGAAGAGAGGGGGTCTTTGCCTAAAACAGACCTGGGCAACTATTTTGACTCGGGGGGCCAAATTTGGAGAATTTTTTTTTTCTCGGGACCGATATATCTATTTCCAGGAACAGGAATACAAAACCTCACGACAATGTCGGCTTGAATGCTAAAAACGTTATGACAGCCCGCCTTAAGAAACGGAATGTACCATTTTTTTTTACTGACTGAGACATCCAGAATGTACATGAAATTAATAAATAAGGAATTTACAATATTAACTATGAACGATAAAACGTATATCTGTATTTGGTCACAGAATCCTTTAGAGGATTATTCTACTACGTCAATCACAAACTCTCCAGAGAGTGGGGGCCTATGCTTGCAGGAGATTGAATAACTTAAAGGATGGCGGCAGTTGGATTTTAGGAGGAAGTGTAAACACAATAACGACTTCTGGTAGGAAGCCCCCACCGGTAGGAGTAGAGGTCGGGGGGTTGGAGGTCACCCGACTCAAACCGATCACAGGAAATAGGTTAACTGGCCAAACAACCAAACAAAAACCTGGGAGTTTGTCCAGACTGACCGGCTCCGAGGCTAGAGTTACGAAAAGAGGGGGTCTTTGTCTAAAACAGACCTGGGCAACTATTTTGACTAGGGGGCCAAATTTGGAGAAATTTTTTTTTCTCGGGACCGATATATCTATTTCCAGGAACAGGAATACAAAACCTCACGACAATGTCTGCTTGAATGCTAAAAATGTTATGATAGACCGCCTTAAGAAACGGAATTTACCCTTTTTTTTACTGAATGAGACACCCAGAATGTACATGAAATTAATGAATAAGGAATTTACGATATCAACTATGAACGATAAAACGTATATCTGTATTTGGTCACAGGATCCTTTAGAGGATTATTCTACTACGTCTATCAAAAACTCTCCAGAGAGTGGGGGCCTATGCTTGCAGGAGATTGAATAACTTAAAGGATGGCGGCAGTTGGATTTTAGGAGGAAGTGTAAACACAATAACGACTTCTGGTAGGAAGCCCCCACCGGTAGGAGTAGAGGTCGGGGGGTTGGAGGTCACCCGACTCAAACCGATCACAGGAAATAGGTTAACTGGCCAAACAACCAAACAAAAACCTGGGAGTTTGTCCAGACTGACCGGCTAAGAGGCTAGAGTTACGAAGAGAGGGGGTATTTGTCTAAAACAGACCTGGGCAACTATTTTGACTGGGGGGCCAAATTTGGAGAAATGTTTTTTTCCCGGGACCGATATATCTTTTCCAGGAACAGGAATACAAAACCTCACGACAATGTCTGCTTGAATGCTAAAAACGTTATGACAGACCGCCTTAAGAAACGGAATCTACCCTTTTTTTTACTGAATGAGACACCCAGGATGTACATGAAATTAATGAATAAGGAATTTACGATATCAACTATGAACGATAAAACGTATATCTGTATTTGGTCACAGAATCCTTTAGAGGATTATTCTACTACGTCTATCACAAACTCTCCAGAGAGTGGGGGCCTATGCTTGCAGGAGATTGAATAACTTAAAGGATAGCGGCAGTTGGATTTTAGGAGGAAGTGTAAACACAATAACGACTTCTGGTAGGAAGCCCCCACCGGTAGGAGTAGAGGTCGGGGGGTTGGAGGTCACCCGACTCAAACCGATCACAGGAAATAGGTTAACTGGCCAAACAACCAAACAAAAACCTGGGATTTTGTCCAGACTGACCGGCTCTGAGGCTAGAGTTACGAAGAGAGGGGGTCTTTGTCTAAAACAGACCCTGGCAACTATTTTGACTCGGGGGACCAAATTTGGAAAAAGGTTTTTTTCTCGGGACCAATATATTTATTTCCAGGAACAGGAATAGAAAACCTCACACCACAGTCTGCTTGAATGCTAAAAACGTTATGACAGACCGCCTTAAGAAACAGAATTTACCTTTTTTTTACTGAATGAGGCACCCAGAATGTACATGAAATTAATGAATAAGGATTTTACGATATTAACTATGAACGATAAAACGTATATCTGTATTTGGTCACAGAATCCTTTAGAGGATTATTCTACTACGTCTATCACAAACTCTCCAGAGAGTGGGGGCCTATGCTTGCAGGAGATTGAATTACTTAAAGGATAGCGGCAGTTGGATTTTAGGAGTAAGTGTAAACCTAATAACGACATCTGGTAGGAAGCCCCCACCGGTAGGAGTAGAGGTCGGGGGGTTGGAGGTCACCCGACTCAAACCGATCACAGGAAATAGGTTAACTGGCCAAACAACCAAACAACAAGCTGGGTTTTTGTCCAGACTGACCAGCTCCGAGGCTAGGGTTACAAAGAGAGGGGGTATTTGTCTAAAACAGACCTGGGCAACTATTTTGACTCGGGGGGCCAAATTTGGAGAAATGTTTTTTTCTCGGGACCGATATATTTATTTCCAGGAACAGGAATAGAAAACCTCACACCAAAGTCTGCTTGAATGCTAAAAACGTTATGACAGACCGCCTTAAGAAACGGAATTTACCCTTTTTTTTACTGAATGAGACACCCAGAATGAAATTAACGAATAAGGAATTTACGATATTAACTATGAACAATAAAACATATATCTGTATTTGGTCACAGAATCCTTTAGAGGATTATTCTACTAAGGTCAAAAGTGCACATGTCTATCACAAACTCTCCAGAGAGTGGGGGTCTATGCTTGCAAGAGATTGAATAACTTAAAGTATAGCAGCTGTTGGATTTTGGGAGAAAGTGTAAACACAATAACGACATCTGGTAGGAAGCCCCCACCGGTAGGAGTAGAGGTCGGGGGGTTGGAGGTCACCCGACTCAAACCGATCACAGGAAATAGGTTAACTGGCCAAACAACCAAACAACGACCTGGGCTTTTGTCCAGACGGACCGGCTCCGAGGCTAGAGTTACAAAGAGAGGGGGTCTTTGTCTAAAACAGACCTGGGCAACTATTTTGACTCGAGGGCCAAATTTAGAGAAAAAAAAAAAATCTGTGGACCACTATATCTATTTCCAGGAACATGAATACAAAACCTCATAACAATGTCCGATTGAATGCTAAGAACGTTATGACAGACCGCCTTAAGAAACGGAATTTAATTTAACATTTTTTTTTACTGAATGAGGCACCCAGAATGTACATGAAATTAACGAATAAGGAATTAACAATATTAACTATGAACGATAAAACATAAATCTGTATTTGGTAACAGAATCCTTTAGAGGATTATTCTACTAAGGTCAAAAGTGCACATGTCTATCACAAACTCTCCAGAGAGTGGGGGTCTATGCTTGAAGGATATTAAATAACTTAAAGGATGGCAGCAGTCGGATTTTAGGGGAAGTGTAAACACAATAACGACTTCTGGTAGGAAGCCCCCACCGGTAGGAGTAGAGGTCGGGGGGTTGGAGGTCACCCGACTCAAACCGATCACAGGAAATAGGTTAACTGGCCAAACAACCAAACAAAAAGCTGGGCTTTTGTCCAGACTGACCGGCTCCGAGTCTAGAGTTACAAAGAGAGGGGGTCTTTGTCTAAAACAGACCTGGGCAACTATTTTGACTCGAGGGCCAAATTTAGAGAAAAAAAAAAAATCTGTGGACCACTATATCTATTTCCAGGAACATGAATACAAATCCTCACAACAATGTCCAATTGAATGCTAAAAACGTTATGACAGACCGCCTTAAGAAATTAAATTTAACATTTGTTTTCACTGAATGAGGCAGCCAGAATGTACATGAAATTAATGAATAAGGAATTTACAATATTAACTATGAACGATCAAAGGTACATCTGTATTTGGCCATAGAATCCTTTAGAGGATTATTCTACTAAGGTCGAAAGTGCACATGTCTATCACAAACTCTCCAGAGAGTGGGGGCCTAAGCTTGCAGGAGATTGAATAACTTAAAGGATGGCAGCAGTCGGATTTTAGGAGGAAGTGTAAACACAATAACGACTTCTGGTAGGGAGCCCCCACCGGTAGGAGTAGAGGTCGGAGTGTTGGAGGTCACACGACTCAAACCGATCACAGGAAATAGGTTAACTGGCCAAACAACCAAACAACAAGCTGGGCTTTTGTCCAGACTGTCCGGCTCCGAGGCTAGAGTTACGAAGAGAGGGGGTCTTTGTCTAAAACAGACCTGGGCGACTATTTTGACTCTGGGGCCAAATTTGGAGAAAAAAATGTCTCTGGGGGCAGGTATATCTGTTTTTAGGAAAAACTAAAAAAAAATGTCTGATTGAATGCTAAAAATGTTATGACAGAGTGCCTTGAAAACAGTATGGAATTTTTTAATTTTTCTATGAACGATAAAACCTTGAATATTAACAACGTATGAACGTCACACCCCCTCTCGATCGACACATTTTACAATCAAGCGAAACGCAACAAAAGTGCAACAAACACCACAAACTTTGAACGCTGAGGGTGCTAATAAAACAACTACTATCTGACATATCTGATACATCACTAAGCTTTAAAACTTTGTTGTAAAAATCTCCTTCCGCATCTGTCCCTGACAACTGCATTTCAGGCTGGCCGCTCTGGAAAGACTGTGGAAACGCTCCCCACCCACACTGCTTGGTGCCTCGTCTGTGCTACCATGACTTACATTACCAGAATAACTGGTATATCATGCCAAAAGCGCAGATTCCAACCATTGAAATACTTTATATACTTATAGTTCAAGGGCCAGATTGAAAAGCTTAACGGGCCACTTGCGGCCCCCGGGCCTTAATTTTTCCAGGTCTGAGATAAAGGATCTGTCCGTGGTATTGTACAGTTCTGCTGTATATAAGCACTTTGGGGGACTTGCCAAAATTTCCTGTATTCTCTGGAACATTCCCAGTCAAAGCCCCTTGTTCATTGTCTTTCTGACTGAAGTTACGAAACTCTTGGATTGTGATGCTATTGTGTCAATGTTTCAATCAATCAATGTTTATTTATGTAGCCCTAAATCACAAGTCCTGATAATGTGCGCGCGTCCGCCACTGTAGTCTGTGGTTACACCGTAGTCATAAACGTCGTCTTTTTTCTCTATCTTCATATGTACCATTCATATACCGCTGTTGCCCTTTCTAATATAAAGTAGTGTAAAGTTTTAACTTAAATCTGTCAGTAGACTCGCTATCAAAGCACTAAAAACTGTAGTGGGTTTACATAATTCACCCACGGAATTTTAGTTTTTAGAGGTTTCCGGTCGGACGTTTTTCCACGGGACACATTTCCGGCGTTGTTGCATTCTTGAGCCACGGATGAAGATATGCCGCTCTGTTATTGATTTAAGTAAAGTCTGAATGTCATTAAAACAGTTAGCTCCATCTTTTGACACTTATTCCACTCCCGTCCTTGCACGCTACACCGCTACAACAAAGATGCCGGAGAAAGGGCGCCACGTAAAAAGACCGCCCACAAAACGGCGCATCCTGAAGAGACTGTCAAGAAAGCGACTTGAAGATGGTCTGTAAAACATCATCTATTCCATATTTTGACCAAAGAACCACCATTACATGTTCTGTAGACCAATCAATCATAAATCAATGTTTATTTATATAGCCCTAAATCACGAGTGTCTCAAAGGGCTGCACAAGCCACAACGACATCCTGAATGTCTATGAAAAACCTTGGAGAGGACTATAGATGTGGATGCAATGGAAGTCGAGTGGGTCGAGCATACTATTGTGAAAGTTCAGTCCATAGTGGATCTAACATAATAGTGAGAGTCCAGGACGGCCGGAGACCATCCTGAGCGGAGACAGGTCAGCAGCGCAGAGATGTCCCCAACCGATGCACCAGGGGTAGGTGAGCCTCCCAATTGCCAACCAGGAAAGGCTTCAGGAATACAACTAAAGTTACACAAAGACCATACTTGCCAACCCTCCCGGATTTTCCGGGAGACTCCTGAAATTCATCGCCCCTCCCGAAAACTTCCCAGGACAAATTTTCTCCGGAAAATCCCAAAATTCAGGCGGAGCTGGAGGTCACGTCCCCGCCAGCTCTATGCGGACCTGAGTGACGTGTCGACAGCCTGTTTTCACGTCCGCTTTCCCACAATATAAACAGAGTGCCTGCCCAATGACGTTATAACTGTAGAATGATCGAGGGCGAGTTCTTGGTTTCTTATGTGGGTTTATTGTTAGGCAGTTTCATTAACGTCCTCCCAGCGTGGCAACAACACACAACAACAGCAGTCACGTTTTCGTCTACTGTAAAGCAGTTTGTCTGCCGTAAACAGCAATGTTGTGACACTCTTAAACAGGATAATACTGCCATCTAGTGTACATGCATATGTGACAATAACATCTACGGCTTTTAGAGAGTACAGTGCACAACTGCGCACACAACTAGGATACGAAGCAGAAGAACGAGGAAGATACAGCCATGGCGACGCCGACAACGAGTAAGATGAAGAAGTACGCTTGTAAGTTCCAAGCCACAGCTGCGATTGGACCTGGATAGCCTCCGGGAAGAAGTAGTGTACCACCAATTGCTTGGCAGTGAAGATCTTCCTCAGGAAGCAAAGATTGACCAGTTTTGGGCCATGCTAAGATTCCAGACTCTAGTGCATTTGATGAAAGCACTTTTGTGCGTGCCACACATTAATGCATCATCAGAGAGGGTGTTCAGCATGGTTAGAAAAATAGTGACAGAGAATACAACAAGGATGGACAATTCAACCCTTAACTCAACAATGAGTAGATGAGTGTTATGTGTGTGAATGTGTAAATAAATGAACACTGAAATTCAAGTATTTCTTATATATATATATGAAATACTTGACTTGGTGAATTCTAGCTGTAAATATACTCCCGACCACGCCACCCCCAACCCCCCACCTCCCGATATCGAAGGTCTCAAGGTTGGCAAGTCAGACAAAAACCAAAAACCCGAAGACTCACCATAATTAGGACGGGAAGAAACACCAAGCACGGGAAGAAGAACACAAAAGTCCAAAACAGTCACGATGTCAATGTGCTTTGCCTGCAGAACGCGTACTACAGCAGCTCCCAGCAGCTTCACCTGGGAGGGTTGAGTCCAACCATCGATGACACCGACAACAAGTGTCTGGTGGAAGTGAACAGCAAGCCCAGACTGCTGGAATGCACGTACGCGGCCAGCAAACGCATGAAACTAAGCTGGACCTTCATGCAGGTAAGATACGATTTTGAACCCATTGTTTTCACTGCAAGCCTTGTTTCCCTTTCACACAGGCCAGTGTCGGACTTTCTTTGGCGTTTACAAACACACAGAGCAGTTGGAAATTCCTTATTTGCATCAGACAATCATGTGACGTCAACTGTCACCTGACATTCATGTTTGTGTTGAACTTTATTTGAATGAGTATATCCGTTCGGCCATCGTGTTCAATGGAGAAGTCTGATCTACCCAATTTTCAGACAGCATACCCCTTCCCCTTCGAGCTGTCCTGGATGAACTGAAATTGTCATGTCTTGTGATCATGTTTTGTTGAGTTATGTTCTTTTACTTCAAGACTCCATTAGTTCCTGTTTTTTTACGCTCCCTTGTTTGGTCACCATGTCAACTTATTAGTTTCACCGGCCTCGCGTGTTGGACATCGGACTGGTGGTCCGGTCAGATGGCCATGGATGACGTACTGGCTGTCCAGAATCGGGACCCAGGATGGACCGCTCGTCCAGAGTCCGGACATCTGCCTCCGCTGTGGACGGGACTCTCGCTGCTGTGTTGGATCCGCTTTGGACTGGACTCTCGCGGCTGTGTTGGATCCACTATGGATTGAACTTTCACAGTATCATGTTAGACCCGCTCGACATCCATTGCTTTCGTCCTCTCCAAGGTTCTCATCGTCATCATTGTCACCGACGTCCCACTGGGTCTGAGTTTTCCTTGCCCTTATGTGGGCCTACCGAGGATGTCGTAGTGGTTTGTGTTGTGGTTTGTGCAGCCCTTTGAGACACTAGTGATTTTTTTGTAGTTCAAAGTATCAAAGTATCGATACATATTTTGGTACCCGTACCAAATTATTGGTGTCAGGCCAACCCTAGTTTGAACACTCATGTTTCATATAAACCAAAGGTGTTAAATTCAAGACCCACATACCCACATGTCGTGGTCCTTTAACTTCCTAGTTCAGCCTGTGCACCTTCACCAGATAATAGTTAGAAAATTAATTGCGAGTACGAATCCAGCTGCACACTACAAAAACATGAAGAACAACAAACACTGACCTTCTCTGAGGAACTCAACGCAAGGCATGAAAACTCAGGGTTACTCTTGTCTGCTCTTAGAAGTGGTCAACACATTCAGTCCCATGGTTAGAAGGAGCTTTTGTAACCTGCAACCTATTTTTATTTATGTATCAAACAATATATGACAAGAATATGTTTGAATCAAAATGAATGGTCACCCCAAAAATTGGAACGGAATTGAACTGTGAGTCATTGTAACCCTCATATTCCTAACTAAAAAGCCCTAGACACCTGTCCATGGTAGGCTACTAATGCATGGGAAATAAGCTTGCTCGGAACTTCAAATGAAATGGAGCATTTACTGTACCACCACATTTCCCCAAGCCTTGCAGAACCTTGCCCCCATTTCCAGCACTCCTGGTACCTGGGGAGCAAATTAAGAAAATGGTGATGAGGAAAACTAAACGTAAATTCCACCTTTTGAGAGCACCTGATACAAGCCGACACTTCCACTGTACACGCATTCACCCACCAGCCTTGTATAATATCTCCCAGAAAAATACCAGAAGAGAATCAATACAATGAATGATCATATTGATTTTAAAGCAAATGAAGCACCAGTACACGGGTACGGCGTGGCGCGGTTTGGAGAGTGGCCGTGCCAGCAACCTGAAGGTTCCTAGTTCACTCCCCAGCATACTTGCCAACCTTGAGACCTCCGATTTCGGAGGGTGGGGGGTGGGGAGGGCGTGGTCGGGGGTGGGGCTGAGGCGTAGTTGGGGCGGGGGGCGTGATTAAGACGGGAGTATAATTCACCAACTCCAGTATTTCATTTATATTTCATATACTGTATATATATACATGTATATGTATGAAATACTTGACTTTCAGTGAATTCTAGATATATATTTATTTTATTATATAAATATAAAAATAAAAGAAATAAATGAATTTCAGACGGCACCTATCAAATACACAGTAATAAAAACACAGTGGTTCTACTAACTGTACTGTGCTTGCTGGTTACTCAAATAAAAACAACAACACTTACCTTTCACTAATTGAGTAACCTTTGTTCTGTCATTTGCATACTGGCGAGAGTCACTTGCCGTCACCACGTAAATCGTTGGCCAATCAAAAAGCGACCCCATAACGCTATAGCCAACATTCACCAGGAGATGGCGACAGACAACATAGAATCACTCTATTACAGAGGGCGTCGCCATGGCTGTAACTTCCTCGTTCTTCTGCTTCGTCTCCTTGTGTGTGCAGTTTTTCATTAAAATCCGTAGATGTTGTAACGTGATTGGGCAGACAAGCTGTTTATATGGTGGGAAAGCGGGCGTGAAAACATGCTGTCCCCACTCACGTCTGCATGGAGCTCGAGGGGGCGTGGCCTCCAGCTCCGTAGAATTTCGGGAGATTTTCGGGAGAAAATTTCTTCCGGGAGGTTTTCGGGAGAGGTGCTGAATTTCCGGAGTCTCCTGGAAAATCCGGGAGGGTTGGCAAGTATGATCCCCAGCTTCTACCAATCTATTCATGTCCGTTGTGTCCTTGAGCAAGACACTCCACCGTTGCTCCTGATGAGTCATGGTTAGCGCCTGTCAGGCTTGGTCAAAAGATAGGACTCTGATGCAGAATAGGGATTAATTAGGCAGGCTTTTATTTTGAAAGTGTTTGGGTTGTCCCTGACATTTTGGTTGTATTTTAGTTTTTCCTCTGTTTTATTTCCTGTCAGCGCTCTTATTTTGGTTCAGTTTCCTGCTTGTCTCTCCGAGTCTAGTTTTTCCTCTGAGCAGGTGATTTGCACCCTAACACACCTGTTGTCAATCAGCCGGCTACTATTTAAACCTGCTTTGCCCTCCAGTCAGGGCTGCAGTATTGTCGTTGTAGCTGTAGCTGTAGCTGTAAGCTGTATCTTGAATACTGATAGCTGTTAGCTGTCTTCTAGTTTCTGTTTTCCTGGTATCCTGTCTCCTGTCTCCAAGCTCCTGGTTTGTGTTTTGCTTTAATTTTTTGAACATTGAATCATGTTTTCCTGCACCAAACCTGCCATCTCTGCATCTCGAGGTTCGTCACCAACAATTCGTGACAATTAAAAGCTTTCTTTCACCTCCAGAGTCAGGGCAATTCAATATAGGCTGTAACTAAACTAGTCGGCGAGAAAGGTTCCAAAAAAAAAAGGAACAACCGAAAATCACTGCGAAAGGAGGAAAACACAAAAAACAATAACAAACTTTCCTTGGCGCCGTATATTCTATGAAATTTATTGTAAACAAAAAACCCTCCAACCGGAGGAAGAAACAATGGCTATGAAACTTCTACACTGTCTCTAATCTAATAAAGATTAACAAAAAATGTCACTCCAAAAATTGAGGAAGAGGAAGAACTGTAAGAAAAACTGAAAATTCACCACATCGGCTGAAAAACTAAATAACGCAAAATCAATCTGCTGAGGAGGAGAAAGAGACAACTCAAAATATCAACGAAGGAATTCAGGATCAAGGTATTCAAACACGAGACGAGGCAAGGCATGGACAGGAATCTAGAAAGGCACGAATAAACGAGACAATCTGGCACGGGACCAAGGGAGGCGTGGGCTTATAAGAGACATGAGGGTAATGGGGAACAGGTGGAAACAATCAGGGCGTTTTGTCATTTCGAGAGGAGTTACTTTTCAAATTAAAACATACAATTCACAAGACAGAAGAAACCAGGACACGACATCCCTCACCGCGGTGTTGTGAATGCGTGTGTGAATGGGTGAGTGTGGAAATAACTACAAGTATAACCCCTTTCCCTCTGATGAAAGCATGTCAGTGTGTTGTGGAGCAAATTAACATAACTGAGGAATCTTTGGAACAAATTCATACATTTATGCATTCGCAGGTCCATCTTTCAGTCCATCTCTCAGTCCATTGGATTTATGACAAGAATTTCCAAATTATTGGATAGGCTCCTGCACCCCCCGTGACCCCAAAAAGGGACAAGCAGTACAAAATGGATAGATGAATATCATAGTTTCCATACTATCATCAAAATGTTACATTTGCTAAACATGTTGAAATTCATAATTATATTAAGTTTTACTTAAAGAACAAAAATACACTAGGGCTGTCCAAATTTTTTGATGTGAGGGCCGCTTTGAACCAAAATAATTTGGGCGTGGGCCAAACGCCGTAACAATTTACACATACATCTATACACACACATATATAGCCTATACATAGATGTGTGTACATATTACATATCCATCCATCCATCCATCCATCTTCTTCCGCTTATCCGAGGTCGGGTCGCGGGGGCAGCAGCCTAAGCAGGGAAGCCCAGACTTCCCTCTCCCCAGCCACTTCGTCTAGCTCTTCCCGGGGGATCACGAGGCGTTCCCAGGCCAGCCGGGAGACATAGTCTTCCCAACGTGTCCTGGGTCTTCCCCGTGGCCTCCTACCGGTTGGACGTGCCCTAAACACCTCCCTAGGGAGGCGTTTGGGTGGCATCCTGACCAGATGCCCGAACCACCTCATCTGGCTCCTCTCGATGTGAAGGAGCAGCGGCTTTACTTTGAGTTCCTCCCGGATGACAGAGCTTCTCACCCTATCTCTAAGGGAGAGCCCCGCCACCCGGCGGAGGAAACTCATTTCGGCCGCTTGTACCCGTGATCTTGTCCTTTCTGTCATAAACCAAAGCTCATGACCATAGGTGAGGATGGGAACGTAGATCGACCGGTAAATTGAGAGCTTTGCCTTCCGGCTCAGCTCCTTCTTCACCACAACAGATCGGTACAACGTCCGCATTACTGAAGACGCCGCACCGATCCGCCTGTCGATCTCACGATCCACTCTTCCCCCACTCGTGAACAAGACTCCTAGGTACTTGAACTCCTCCACTTGGGACATGGTCTCCTCCCCAACCCGGAGATGGCACTCCACCCTTTTCCGGGAGAGAACCATGGACTCGGATTTGGAGGTGCTGATTCTCATTCCGGCCGCTTCACACTCGGCTGCGAACCGATCCAGTGAGAGCTGAAGATCTTGGCCAGATGAAGCCAACAGGACCACATCGTCTGCAAAAATATATATATACACTATATATCGTTGGCGATCACTCCAAACGAGTATGATTGTCCTTCTGTTAGTGGGATTGCCTTCAGGAGAACGCCTGTGCGTGAAATCTTTTAAAGTGGGGAGACTGGTGCACAGACAGCCACCACACTGTCCTTGGCAAAGAGAAGGCCAGGGTCCAATGGCATGGAGACAAAGACAATTGGGGGCCCATCTTTGCTGCAGCCTTCCTCTGCCTTTTTGACCGTTCTATAGTTTCAATGCAACCAAAATGTACTGTATATATATATATATATATATATATATATATATATATATATATATATATATATATATATATATATATATATACAGTACATTTTGGTTGCATTGAAACTATAGAACTGCCTTTTTGACCGTTCTATAGTTTCAATGCAACCATATATATATATATATATATATATATATATATATATATATATATATATATATATATATATATATATACAGTACATTTTGGTTGCATTGAAACTATAGAACGGTCAAAAAGGCAGATATATATATATATATATATATATATATATATATATATATATATATATACAGTACATTTTGGTTGCATTGAAACTATAGAACGGTCAAAAAGGCAGAGGAAGGCCTTTAAGTCTTTAAGTAGAAGCATTTAAGTCTCACCTTAAAACTAATTTGTATACTCTAGCCTTTAAATAAACCCCCTTTTTAGACCAGTTGATCTGTCGTTTCGTTTCTTTTTCTCCTCTGTCCCACTCTCCCTTGTGGAGGGGGTCCGGTCCGGTGGCTATGGATGAAGTACTGGCTGTCCAGAGTCGGGACCCAGGATGGACCGCTCGGCTGTGTATCGGCTGGGGACATCTCTGCGCTGCTGATCCGCCTCCTCTTGGGATGGTTTCCTGTTGGCTCCACTATGGACGGGACTTTCGCTACTGTGTTGGATCCACAGTGGACTGGACTCTCACGGTTGTGTTGGATCCACCATGGATTGAACTTTCACAGTATCATGTTAGACCCGCTCGACATCCATTGCTTTCGGTCCCCTCCAAGGTTTCTCATAGTCATCATTGTCACCGACGTCCCTCTGGGTGTGAGTTTTCCTTGCCCTTATGTGGGCCTACCGAGGATGTCGTTGTGGTTTGTGTTGTGGTTTGTGCAGCCCTTTGAGACACTGGTGATTTAGGGCTATATAAATAAACATTGATTGATTGATTGATTGAACGATATATATATATATATATGTTTATATGTGTGTATTTTGGTGGATCCTTGGTGACAGCATAGTCCTCAATGGGTTTAACAAAAGCACAAACAACCGGCAACAAAAGAAGGTCGGATTGGCGCAGTTGGGAGAGTGGCTGTGCCAGCATCCTGAGGGTTCTTGGTTCAATCCCAACCTTCTACCATCCTAGTCACGTCCGTTGTGTCCTTGAGCAAGACACTTCGCCCTTGCTCCTGATGGGACCTGGTTAGCGCCTTGCATGGCAGCTCCCGCCCGTGAATGGGTGAATGTGGAAATAGTAACAAAGCGCTTTGGGTCTTTAAAAAGTCAGAAAATTGCCATACAAGTATCACCCATTTACCATTTAACGTTAACCTGAAATTGCGTGCTTCCTCGTTCTCTAATCAGTGCTTTTACTTCTCTCTCCAGGATGGGTCCATCCAGAACAAAGAGTCCCGGCAGTGTCT
Organism: Nerophis ophidion; assembly: GCF_033978795.1. Classification (NCBI taxonomy): domain Eukaryota; kingdom Metazoa; phylum Chordata; class Actinopteri; order Syngnathiformes; family Syngnathidae; genus Nerophis; species Nerophis ophidion. The sequence continues at coordinate 13,981,944 of NC_084624.1, read as the reverse complement.
GGAGATGGTGGAACATGATCAGCCAGAGTCGGGTTTCCAATTGGTTATTCAGGACTGCGGCGGACAAAAATGGACCATCACAAACGTGCTGACTGTCCTGTGAACTCTTTTTGCCACACCAGAAAACTCTGTAAGCCAATGCCAACCCAAAGTGATGGACTAGAGTCACTGCTCTTCAGTTCTGGTTTGAATAAGAGTTGAATTCCCTAATTAGTATTTCTCACACAGACTCAAGTGAGCAGATGTCCACAGTTCATTAAATTAGTCAGTACCTCCAGGATTTCACATTCGCGCCAATTCACGCAAATTCAACCAAACCTCTGGCAATATAGGGAACGTGTGGACACCTTGGACGTAACACCCTTCACTTTACCCATGAAATGGGTCTGCTAAGCTCCACTTTTGGGTCAGAATGACGAGGCTACCGATTTGTGACAATCTGGTTGAGTAATCGACGATGACAAGGATATAGCGGTGTCCATGAGACGATTTTGGCAACGGCCCCACAATGTCCATAGCCATCAGCAGAGGCGGGTAGAGTAGCCAGAAATTGTACTCAAGTAAGAGTACTGTTACTTTAGAGATTTATTACTCAAGTAAAAGTAAGGAGTAGTCACCCAAATATTTACTTGAGTAAAAGTAAAAAGTATGTTGAGAAAAAACTACTCAAGTACTGAGTAACTGATGAGCAACCTGATTACGGCAAAAAATAATGCACAAAAACATAAAAATAGCAATGAGCAAATTCAGAGCCAGGAATATCTCTTAAGCAACTAAAACAATAATATATATTAAATAATAGTACATCAAAATCAAATTAAAAAAATGGCACATCTAGCCACAATAACTTAACAGCACCATAGCCTCAGTAGGCATTCATTGATTTGATTGATCGATTGATTGATTACAACTTGTAATGGTAGATTGTACAGTACAGTACATATTCCGTACAATTGACCACTAAATGGTAAAACCCCAATAAGTTTTTCAACGTTTATCAATTACCTAGTAAATGACCAAGTCGAGGTGATCTACCTCATATATACATACACATACACATATCATACATACACAAATCATATATATATATATATATATATATATATATATATATATATATATATATATATATATACATACATTTATATATACAGTATATCATTCATATGTATTTATTTTGCCGTTTTTGTTCACACGTTGAAGGTGTTTTAATGAATATACATGCATGTTTAACATATAGATTCCTATCTTTCATGAAGACAAGATTATAAGTTGGTGTATTACCTGATTCTGATGACTTGCATTGATTGGAATCAGACGTCCATGTTTTCAAATGGAGGAGAAAAAAAGTTCCTCTTTTCTGTCTAATACCCCATGAAAGTCGTTGGTTTTTGGCATCTTATCTGTCCAGCTTCCATATTTGTTTTTATACACTTTACAAGAAATACATTGGCGGCAAACTCTGTAGTTTGCTAGCTTGTTTGCGCTGGCTTTCGGAGACTCTTATTTTGTTAGCGCAGCCGCGATGGAGCGGCACTTTTATTGTGAAGACAGGAACTGTGCGATCATTCTTTAGACTTTTGACAGGAAGTACGGTTGAAATAAATTGTGTCTTTTTTCCTTTACACTTTTGATTGATTGAAACTTTTATTAGTAGATTGCACAGTACAGTACATATTCCGTACAATTGACCACTAAATGGTAACACCCCAATAAGTTTTTGAACTTGTTTAAGTCGGGTCATGTGACCGCCTGGCTCTGTTTGATTGGTCCAACGTCACCAGTGACTGCATGTGATTGGTGAAACACAGGCATGCGTAGATTCTACTTTGAAGCTCTGTCATTAACCAAAACAAACATTAATAGATCGATTAAAAAAAAAGTAGCGAGTAGCGAGCTGAATGTAGATAAATGGAACGGAGTAAAAGTAGCGTTTTTTCTCTATAAATATACTCAAGTAAAAGTAAAAGTATGTTGCATAAAAACTACTCGTAGAAGTACAATTTATCCCAAAAGTTACTCAAGTAAATGTAACGGAGTAAATGTAGCGCGTTACTACCCACCTCTGGCCATCAGTGAAAATGGCATCTCAATAATAGTAAGGGGTATGAGGGGATCCCAGACATTCCGGACAGTTGTGACCAAAGTCCTCGACGGCTCGCTTCACCCTAGGCCAATAAAAACGTGCAACCACTCGGTCGTAGGTCTTCTGGGCTCCCAGATGAGCCCCTATTTGGTGGGAGTGAGCGAGGTACAACACCCGAGTGACGTAACTTTTCAGCACTTATAGTTGTTCGACAACTCCGCCCCCTAGCTTTTGCACTTTGGTACAACAGGCCCGCTTTTACCAAAAAATGAAGATAGGACATCCCACTCACCGCACAGACCAGTTGACCGTCTATGGTGGTGATGCTTTGGCGGGCCATTTCCAGGTTCGGGTCAGCCCATTGGGCTGTGGCGTACTCGCTTTGATGTGGATTCCCCTCGACTGTCATGAGTGGGAACTCAGAGAATGGGTCTTCACTGGCTGGAGTGGTCTCTCCCCCACTGGCGTCTCTTTCAGATGCTCCACTTCCTGGTGAGGCTCCTACAGGTGCTCAGAAGGTGGGGAATGCAGTCTGCGGGCGCCGGTCCCGGCTTCTTGTTTGTCGGGGAGGATTCGAGCGGCGGCGTCCTGGGTTCCAATACCGCTGGAAGAGGACACAATCCGTGCCTATCAGAGGAGGGCCAGGTAGGTTGGGGATCACCCCAGCAGCCCTAACGGCGTCTCCACGGAGGGTCTGGACCCCGAAATGGCTGACCGGGTCTGCTAAGCTCTGCTTTCGGGCCAGAATGACGAGGCTACCGATTTGTGAGAATCCGGTTGCTTTTTTAGTTTGCAGAACACAACCGGAACCGTCCATCACTTCTACTATTACTATACAGTGCTCGCACTACCACTCTCTCTCTCTTCACTCGCCCACTCGCTCACTGGCGTCGCTCACCCACCACATTACCATTCTCGCAAACACACATACGCTACTCTCCTAACATAGTTAGCCAGCTCATTGTTATGCATTTATAGATATGTCGACGGGCAAACCGCTAATATTTGGTCTCAAGCCAATCAGCTGAGTTCAAACCGCCCACGGGACGTAAACTAACGCAAGATAAATTACTGAATTTTGTAACAAATTTCTCCAATTTGTGTTATCTTTAACAATGTGTTTCACCTCCTATGTATGTGTATATATGTATACGTATGTATGTATTTATGCGTATGTGTATATTCAAAATCGATTGTTTTTTTCAATTCAACACTATTCTCGATTCAAAAACGATTTTTTTCCCGATTTAAAAGGATTCTCTATATGTTCAATACATAGGATTTCAGAAGGATGTACCCCAGTCTGCTGACATGCAAGCAGAGTAGTAGATTTTTGTAAAAAGCTTTTATAATTGTAAAGGACAATGTTTTATCAACTGATTGCAATAATGTAATTTTTTTTAACTATTAAACGAACCAAAAATATGACTTATTTTATCTTTGTGAAAACATTGGACACAGTGTGTTGTCAAGCTTATGAGATGCGATACAAGTGTAAGCCACTGTGACACTGTTGTTCTTTTTTATTATTTTTATAAATGTCTAATGATAATGTCAATGAGGGATTTTTAATCACTGCTATGCTGAAATTATAACTAATATTGATACTGTTGTTGATAATACTCATTTTTGTTTCACTACTTTTGGTTTGTTCTGTGTCGTGTTTGTGTCTCCTCTCAATTGCTCAGTTTATTGCAGTTCTGAGTGTTGCTGGGTCAGGTTTGGTTTTGGAATTGGATTGCATTTGTACGGTATTGCTTTGTATTGTTTGTTGGATTGACAAAAAAAACAACAAAGAAATAAAAATAAAAAAATCGATTTTTTTAAAATGAGAAGCGCGATTCAAATTCGAATTGATTTTTTCCCAAACCCCTAATATATATATATATATATATATATATATATATATATATATATATATATATATACATACACACACATACTCACATACATATATATATATGTGTTTGTTCGTATATATATATATATATATATATGTGTGTGTATACACACACTAATATATATATACTGTATCTATGTGTGTATTTATGTTTATACTGTATGTAAATGTATATATGTGTATGTATGAACAATTTTGCAGATCAATAAAGTTGGTCTAAGTCGAAATGGATATGTGTTTACATGTCTATATATACACTATATTAGGTGTCCCAATCACAGGTGTAAAAAAATTTAAGCATTTAGGCGTGGAGACTGTTTCTACAAACATTTGTGAAAGAATGGGCCGCTCTCAGTGATTTCAAGCGTGGAACTGTCATAGGATGCTACATGTGAAACAAATCCAGTCATGAAATATCCTCGCTCCTAAATATTGCAAAGTCAACTGTGGGCTTTTTGATAAGAACATGGAAGAGTTCCGGAACAACAGCAACTCAGCCACCAAGTGGTGGGCCACGTAAACTGACAGAGAAGGGTCAGCGGATGATGTAGGGCATAGTGCAAAGACTTTCTGCACAGTCAGTTGCTACAGAGCTCCAAACTTCATGTGACCTTCCAATTAGCCCACGTACAGCACGCAGAGAGCTTCATGGAATGGGTTTCCATGGCCGAGCAGCTGAATCTAAACCATACATCACCAAGTCCAATACAAAGCGTCGGATGCAGTGGTGTAAAGCACGTTGCCACTGAACTCTAGAGCAGTGGGGACGCCTTTTCTGGAGTGATCAATCACGCCTTTCCATCTAACAATCTGATGGACGAGTTTGGGTTTGGAAGTTGCCAGGAGAACGGTACATTTCATACTGCATTGTGCCGAGTGCGAAATTTAGTGGAGGAGAAATCATAACGTGGGGTTCCAGTGAAAGGAACTTTGAATGTTCCAGGATACCAAAACATTTTGGATAATTCCATGCTCTCTCTTCCAACATGACTGTGCACCAGTGCACAAAGCAAGGTCCATATAAATGACAGAGTCTGGTGTGGATGAACTTGACTGGGCTGCACAGAGTCCTGACCTGAACCCGATAGAAAAACCTTTGGGATGAATTACAACGGTGACTGAGAGCCAGGCCTTCTCAACCAACATTGGTGTGTGACCTCAGCAAGTCCCCTTTTTGAAGAATGGTCGAAAATTCCTATAAAGACACTCCGCAACATTGTAGACAGCCTTCCCAGAAGAGTAGAAGCTGTAATAGCTGCAAAAGGTGGACCGACATCATATTGAACCCTATGGGTTAGAAATGGGATGGCACTTCAAGTCAAGGCAGGACGGTGGCCAACTACTTTTGGCAATATAGTGTATGTGTGTGTGTGTGTGTGTGTGTGTGTGTGTGTGTGTGTGTGTGTGCGTGTGTGTGTGTGTGTGTGTGTGTGTGTGTGTGTGTGTGTGTGTGTGTGTGTGTGTGTGTGTGTGTGTGTGTGTGTGTGTGTGTATACTGTATATATATATATATATATATATACCCACCTGAAAACCCCAGTGAAGCTTTTGGCCCTAACCCCCCCAAACCTCCCCGGTCAATTCTAAGTGCTGATCAATCTGAGGGATAGTACTATCTAGTCCTATGAGCTCAACTGATAAGCTGGAGAAACCCAGTGACTGCTGTGAAAGGGCAGCTGACAACTAGGGAAATACCTTGTGACAGCTAGGAAAGACAGCTGACAGGAGGAAAAGACCCCGTTGGGGCTGTCATGGACTAGCTATCTATGATGGCAGGCTCTGTCGCTTAACAAGTAGACAAAGGCCACCCCTCATTGCTACAACACGCCCAAAGAGAAAAATACCCCTAGAGTCTGCGAGAGCGGGGGCAGAAGAAGACTCATCGGCCGAACTCCCGGCAATTGACCCTGGATTGAACACGACGACGAACCAGATAATCAGCACAGAACAAGAAACATCAGCTGAAGGACAGGAGCGCCAAGTATGCAGCTGTGGTTGGTCCAAAATAACATCCATCAGAGGCCTTAAAATACATCATGAGCGGATGAAGTGCTTGAAGTAAATAAAGCCAGGACCTCGCATTGATCTCTATCTTTTGAGAGAAATGTCAAGTCAGGCGAGTGAAGCCCAGAGGCAGTATTTAACCCGCAGTCCACTGAGCATCAATACCCCAGAGGCTGAAAGTAATTCAAGCACTACATCAGAGATTGTGGAACCAAGCCACTTGCAACCTGCTTTGGAGAAGAACATGCAAGGCCAGCAACCTCATGTGAAGTGGCCAAAGTCCAGCAGCAAGAAAGAGGGGAGAATAATCGATGCAGACCTGATCAAGATCCTGGATGTAATCAAAGGAATGGTTGAGAAGAAACTAGAGAAGATGGGAGATCTGATCTACTCCTATGGAGAAGAAAGATTCACAACACACGAGACAGGAAATAAAAGACATGACATCAACAACCCCTCCAAAGTCCAGAAGGCAGAAGGAAACCGAGCGACTGGTCAAAAGAAGAAAGGTTTTGAGGAAGGAATGGAAGAGAGCCTCACTGGAGGAAAGAGTGGGCATTGACCTGAAGGGACGCCTGAGAAGACTGCAGAGAGCTGAAAACCTCAGGACTCGACGCAAGAGTAAGGAAAGTGCGATAACATCCTTCTACAAGGACCCTTTCACATTTGTGAAAAGCCTTTTGACAAAGGAAAAGAGTGGGTAACTTAAGGTACCAAAAAGGGGTCTGGAAGACCACCTGAAAACCACTCACACGGACAGTCAAAGATTCCAACACAGAGAGATACCATCAGACATGCCACCAATACCACAACCAGAACACCACCTGGATGACAGTCCCCAAAGGTGGAGCAAGGTTGAGGAAGCAGCTTCTGCTCCAGGACCAAAAGGAGTTCCATATCAGCTGTACACAAATCCCCCAAATGTTTTCCGCTTTCTGTGTAGGCAGATGAACGTGATGTGGACCAAACA